>NW_003303638.1:79913-105569 GCF_000142945.1 Phytophthora infestans T30-4
GCTTGGCAGATCAAACCATTGGCGGATCTGATTGTCATGAGCGCCATCGAACACTTGCTGACGTTGTGAATCTCGCCACAACCACGACTCACGTAGAAGCAATGATCTCCGGGATGGTCTTTCTTGCCACACTTCTCACAGACCAGATGTTTCCAACATCCAGATTCTGTGTGCTTCCGGGATCCGCACTGCAAACACCTGACTTGCGCTGTCCCGTCCATGAGATATCGGGATCTGTACATCCCACGGTCCCCGGGTACGGTATCCCCCGTTCGAGAGTTGTCTCCTGTCTTCGCCGTTCGATCGTTGGACGCAGTGAGACAGACTCGACGGTAATCTTCAGGGTCGGAGTCCGAGCCGTCGGATCCTGACTCAGTTCCTGAGTCGGGCGCCGTGACTTGGTGGACACGTCGAGCTGGGGCCGTAGGCGTCGGAGCCTTTTGGCGATACTTGCCGGACCCGACCGCCGCCTTCTTCTGGCGGTGTTTCGCGCGATTCACCGCCCGCAGTACTTCTTCAAGCTCTTCTGTGTCTGGAAGACGTAACAGGCCAGCCTGTCGGCCAGATCCACATCTCCCAACGTCTCGATGAAATGATCCACGTGTTCCCGCAGTACCTTGGATCCCCCATACTTGATTTTCAGCTTGGTCCGTAGAGCGGCCACATTTAGTCGATGCAGGTATTCTAGCGGGGATTCATCCGATCTGCGGCGAGCGTGGTAATATTGTCGTGCCACTGACACCCCCAATCCACCGTACTGGGTCTGGAAGCTGCGCAGCAAATCTGGGCCACTTGTTCTTGGTGGATCTGCCCAGCTGCCGATACCAGTTCCTGGCTGGCCCCGCTAGCAGATCCGCAAAGGTCAAACGCTTCTCAGCATCCGACGCTTGATCTCTCATGAGGGCCGACTTGCCTTTGCTGATCTATGTTCTTGCTCGGTCCTCGTCTTGATCCTTGCCCGTGAATTCCTTCAGATCCGATATGGCTAAGATCCGTACCCTCTGGATCATGGACGATCCACCCGACCCGGCTGCGGCTGTTGCTACCACCGCTGATGAAAGGGATGGGCCATCCAGATCATCTGGGTCGAACTCATCACGGGAGTTGTCTCCCTCCACTGACTCCATCTCCACGTCTCGTGCTCCGTGTTCGTGGAGCACTTGCGCTTGTGACACGGGCGCTCTCATAGCTTGTTCGGCCAGGAATCGACTCATCGCAGCTTCGAAGTGTCGCTGCAGGGTGCCCGAGGAAGTGTCGGAAGGGCCTGTGGCCGTCTGGTCCACTGGCGAGTCAGGATCCGTGAGGCAATTACCTTGCGCCCAATCCTACGCTAACCCCACTGGCTTCTTGCCGGATCTGACTAGATCCTGGCTGGATTGTATCAGATCACGGGTAGGGCGTACTGGATTCCGAGTCTTCACGTCCACAGGGACTTCCTGTCCCCGGATCCTCGCCCGCGCTTCCAGCATGCATTCCCCGGAGGCCCTAACGTCATGCGTCGGGGCTCGGACGACGTGTCGGACCCATCCTCAGCCGCGGATCCGTAGTTCGAGGACGCAGCTTGGCTGATTCTCGCCGACGACACTGGATCCATAGTGTGCGACCTTTCTCCGGTGATGGACTTAACTCTGGCAAAGAGGTCCCGCGTCGCGGATACTACGAGATCCAAGTCTAGCTCGAAGATATCCTCTGCGTCGAACACACCAGCTACGATGCCTGACTCCGTAAGCAAACGTAATAGATCTTTGACTGCCACCAACTTGTTCGCCTTTTTGGTTGGTGCTCTCACCGGTTCCCCTTGGATCTTCGATTTGGCGTGGATTCAGGATCCGCATGACAGGATCTTGATGCAGGAAATCGCGTAGAGCTTGGTGGCGATACACAAACCCGAGATCCTTGTCGGACCAGCCGGACCTGGATCCAGCTTGGTCTTCTTCCGACTCTGGCGCTTGCATCTTGTTCCGCGTAGTCTTACTCGTTTTCGTCTTCGTTTTCGTTTCGTCGACTAGCGGGCTTGGGTTTAGGTACGGTGATGGCTTAACCGGTGAATCTGCAAATGCATACCGTTTCGCCTTCACTTTCCCTTGTTTTGTTAGCGGATCTTGACTTGCGTCAAGATCCGCAGGGGTCCCCGAGGGGACCTGGGGAGGATAGAGAGGTTTCGCTTCTAGATCCGGATCCGGGTCCACCTCCCTTCCGTCGACAGAGTTTCTCCCAGGACTCCATCGATGCGCGGATTTTGTTTCATTCAGCAGCGTCCTCGTCGATCCGACCTCCGACGACGCCTCTTCCCCTGGCTCAATCTTCACTTGAGCATCTTCTTGGGACTTACGGTGAAATCCCGAGTCACCAAAAGATCCGGGCACGCGCACCATTTTGATGTAGCGGGATCAGCAAAATCAGCGAGATTGCCGGATCTAACTTACCAACTGCGCCCAGACACCGACTAACGG
Organism: Phytophthora infestans T30-4; assembly: GCF_000142945.1. Classification (NCBI taxonomy): domain Eukaryota; phylum Oomycota; class Peronosporomycetes; order Peronosporales; family Peronosporaceae; genus Phytophthora; species Phytophthora infestans. The sequence continues at coordinate 82,367 of NW_003303638.1, forward strand.
AGGGGTCCCCCGAAGATCCGTGTTCTGCTGAACTTTCCTCACCTTGTGTACCCGTCGATAGGGCGGGATCTTGCTCTCTCGGTAACTTCCGAAGAGTTCAAGTGGTGAAGCTTGCGTGTCTTGGCGAGATGTGGGGATGGGGTGGAGCAGCAGTGGTAAAATCTTCACTCTGCGTCCGTGATTGGGTCTGGATCCTAAGCGAATATTCGAGCTTATGGATCCAGGGCCTAGATCGTGGATCTGGCCGTAGGGTTGGCTTGCGCGTGTGTTCCCTTGCCTTTGCGTTTCCTTTACGTCGTACTTGCCACCTCCTGTGACGGGATCTTGAGAGTTGAAAGCCTCTAGGGTGTAGCCGACCAAGTAGTAAATTCGATTAACCTGTCGGATCTGCACGTGTATAGGAAAGCTCACTAGGTTATAGGATCTGGCCAATGTATTATCCAGCTATCACTTCCAACACTAGATTTGTAATTCCGAACCTTCTCCGTTTTTGTATAGACCAATGTAGTTCCGATTCTGGAGGGCAGGAAGGCACTTGCGTTGTATTGTGCAAATAGAAGTCTGTGTTGATACTTAAGCCTATACCTGTCTGGATTTCTACCTTCTGTGTCTTTTACCTGTTAAATCGCTTACCAGGCTGGGCTGCATATCCTTTCTCTCCTTGTCCATCATCCCAGCTGTATTATTCTCAGACCCACCAGATCCATGGCGTAATCATTATGGTCACCCTATTATGGGTACACTCTTCCGGATCCAGGTTGCTTGGATCCACTTAACTGTATGTGTATGCTCGTCATGGATCCGAGCTCTCCAATCCTCCAACATCGTTCTGCGACCGTCTGTGATCTCCATTGTCCCACTACATCCACCATCCCTGTATTCTGGATCCAGGTCCCTCTAGGCGGGATTCTCCCTTCCTTGGATCCGAACTCGGAAGTATGGGATCCGGGACACCTCGCGGTGGATCTTGTCTTCTCCTTAGCCGTGGATACCAGATCCACCTTCAGATGACACCTACCATCATTCCTTCATAGGATCCACACTCGATCCACCCATACATAGTATATCCCATATCCACCTAAGTGAACCGAGGTAAGGCTGGATCCGAGATATGTCTTGGTGGATCTTGCCTTCTCGTACATCACTAATACCAGATCCATCGTCGTCTCATACGGGGTGCTGCTCGTCATGGCTAATCCACCTCAGGCAACTTCCATCCGCGCCGGACGATCCGAACCCTCTCTAATCACTTGAAATTGTCACTGATTCGAGGGTAGTGACCCCGCGTTAGGTCCATTCTCTTATTTTTTGAGAAAGCACTTTTACCACATATTCCATCGGGCGTCGTAATCGCGTTAACTAGTTTATAGTCAATGCATAGCCGAATATCCACTCCATTTTACTTGAGTACTAACACCACTGGTGAGGCCCAGGGGCTGCCCGAAAAATGATATCAACCCAGCTCGAAGCAGCCCTCTCAACAACTCGTACATGAGGTGTAGGGATTTCCAGATTCGACCATACGCCAACCTGCTTTAGGTCAAGAATCGGCTCGGTCTGATAACCCAGAGCTTAGGAACAAAGGATCACGGTAAGTACTCGGCGATCTGTCCGGATATGCTATCCGGATAGCCGCTGAGCTCAACGGTCGCCTGAACTCAGCTGAAGGGTCGGTAGAGATCCGAAACGACTACATTTCACTAGATATTTGTATTAGAAGCATAGGATTAAATAGGGGGAGCCGAAAGGGCTCCCAGAAGATAACAGAGCAGAAATTTCCTAGTCCAAGACACGTGTACACTTTTCCGGTAAGTCCCTGCATAGGGCTGGATTATGCCTGCCGTCAATACTCGAGAGGCATAGCTTGTAGGGTATTGACTGGTAGCGCCAAGAGATTAGGTCGGTCCGGGTAGGACAAAGTCTCGCTACGCGCGAAAGAAAGCCCCGCACACTCAGCGGGCCGGTACGTCGGATAGCCCGGGTGCCGTAACACTTCTAGCTGAGCAGCCTCTGCGCTCGGTGACCTGTAAAAGCGCTCGCGCGCCGTCGTCCATCCTTTGGTGGAGGGCACAGGGTAGTGAACGAGCTCAGCCAACCCAAACTCGGCGGAGCCTCGGAAGTGATCTGACTTGGTTAGTCGGAACCGGGTGGAAGCGAGCCACTCGTCTGTCCCGGAAGGGCCGGACCGCGAGGGTACCACCCTCTGCGCAGGCCATACAACCGCCGACCTAACTCGGCGATTCGCTGTGGTTTGTGTAAGAAATCCACATCTGACGGTATTTGTGTGTTCTACTACACCACAAAGGCGTCAGTGATCACACTAACGTTCGCTCCCGTGTCGAGGATAATCCTCGTTCGCTTGTCGTTTACAGCTCCTTGCACCAGAGCTCTCATTCTGATCCGTCGGTCCTATTTCTTGGCCGACCACCACCCCTGTCTCTCGCCAGGGTTCAACTTCATCATCTAAGAGTGTCCTTGGACTCGTCTCGCGCTGCACTCGAAACCACGCCGAACGAACCCTCGCTGGTGCCCTCATCAGCATCAGCACACTCCACTCTCTCTCCAACATCTCCACCGAGGACTCTACTCCTCTCCTTTTCATTTTCCGTCGCGTTCACACTTGTTACGTAATTATCAGGCCATTCACTCTGCCCCATGAAAGCAAAGATACACTCTGCTTCCATTGAAGGCTCGATTAACTGTGGCAGCCCGATAGGGACCAAACCCGTTGTAGTTGGCGGGCTGCCATGTTTAAATGACATTCTTGAACGACGGCCTTGAGCTCTGGTGGGAGTTCCTCCTTCGTGCCTTTAGTACGCACGAATTTGGCAAGGTCTTGGACGTTGCGGAAAAGCTCGCATTGTCCAGCATCGTGGAGTTGTTTGCAGAACTTACATCGCTTGTTTGGAATAGTGGGCAGAGTGACTCATGCCACCGCACACCGCGCATGGTTCGTACTGTAGGTGTATGTTGTTGCGGTTGAAGTCGCGCCGACCACGTTGGTCCTGATTGAACCCACGGTCACCACGTCGGCGATCTTGATTGAAGCCGCGCTCGCGATCAAACGCGTTCCCACGCGTTTGACGGTTGTCTGATCATACGTAGGTACCTTGAGCGGCTGCGCGGCGCTCATTTTGATTAGCCGCGGCGACGTGTCGGTCATTTTCGTCGAATGAGAAGTCACAATCCGCAGCTTCGGGCTGGTAGTCGTTATACTCGTCTTGATCATCATTGTAAGTGTTGTGATCTTCATTTGAATACTCGGTACCCCCCCCCCGAACAGCTTCACGACCCTCCAATTCAGCTAGTAGATTATCCACCGAGGCTTCAATAAGCGTCACTCTTGGGTTTGTTGCGAATGTCATCGCGGCGACGGTCATCACGCCGGTTGTTGCGGGCGTACCCATTGTCGCGTCGGGCATCACTATTCTTGGAGTATCGATACTCACTGTCACGTTTAGCCATTCGCTCCTTTCCCTTGAGAACAGCTTCAATGATCTGTTCGAGCTCGTGAATGTTGGTGACTCGAGTGTGGAACAGACTCTCCGCCCAATTGTCATCGTCGCACGTTGCCAGGAACTACTGTACGTGTTCTTTTGCGTCGCGACCGCTCTTCTCGAAGTGTAAACGGGCGGTCCGAGCGTAGCCATTCAGTCTGTTTATGTAGTCGCACAGATGTTCGTTACGTTCCCACTTTGCAGAGTAGTAACGGGACAGTGCAGACTGCGTGAACTGCGAGCAGTAATAGCGGATGAACGCATCGCTCAACAGCTTCCACTTGCGCTTCGTCTTCTTCGGAAGTTGACGGAACCAATGAATGGCTCCGTCCCGAAGACTAAGCTCAAATGGAATGCACCATTTGTCGGCATCTGTGTGGGTTCCAGTCATTTCGTAGACGAGCCCACGGAGCCACTGCATACAGTTCTCGCTCTTGTTGCGAGAGCCTGAGAGCGGCGTAATGCGATCCAACGGTCGGTGCGATGCCATCTCAATCCTCGGTGTCGGGTCCAAGTCGTTCAGCGTCGCCAGCTCATTCATCTGACGCACCAACTCGACTTGAGGGTCTTCCTCGTCGAACGTACGCACCAAAATGTCATCGTCACTGGACGAACCATCGCTGTCGACTTGACGACGTCCGGCACCACCGTTTGGAGCTTGCGCACCGCCTCGGCGACCGAACGAACCCTCGATACCAGCGTAAACACGTTGCATACGGCTCTCCGAACGTGGCGTAACCATGTGCGAGTCTTGAAAGTACGGTGAAACTTCGGTAGTGCCAAAGGCACCACGCTCAGCTCCAAGCTTGGTCGGAGGAGTACGTTCGTGTCGTTGGGGTGTCTGCGGCAGCGGAATCGTGGACGGATCTTCATCTTGAACGATCGGACGACTCACCGGCTGCTTTCCGTCGTTGATGCTGACAGCGCCAAATTGCCTTCCGAAGCTTCTTCTTCCATTTCTGGAGAGCAGCTCCGGCTTCATGAGGGACTCCAATCTTGGAGCGACATCGTCGATGGGTACGTCTCATTCTCGGAGCCCAGCGAACACCAGTAGCCGAGACTGGATTCCTCGGCAACTTTGGCTAGTCCGACACTTGAAGTGGAGTGGGTTATTGGAGGTTCCTGCCGCAAGCGCCACGCCACCACCGGCCTTTTCTCTTGGGGGGTGGTGCTTGGACCAGCTGCATCCCACTCATTCATTTCTGACATCAACCGCCTGTGAAAGCCGTTCGGAAAACGCGCGCCTTTGACGGTTTATCACCTTTGATAGGTGGGCGAGGTGCAGCAGTGCTGATGGCTTTGCACTCGCCACCGAAGGTTTAGAACCCTCGGTCCCATCGCCATAATCTTCATAGACCGTCTCTGGTCCCGCGACGTCATCAAGCTCGTCGGCGATGTTCCTCGAAAGGGACCTGGTTGCCCCGCTCAGCCCCGACGATAGCGTGATCGTCTTCGGTGTCGCTGCGCTGGGCTCTGGAGCCGGCGTCTTGTCTTTGTAATCTTCATAGTCGTGGGCGTCAGGACCGATGTTCACCTCGACGTTAAAGCTCACCGAAAGCTCGGTGGCGGCTGCAAAGCGTGCAGCCGGGATTGAACTCTCGTTGCGAGCTCCGCCAGACTTGGCAGGCGTAACTGGTACCGTCGGTTGTCCTTTCGCCATGTTTCTTGTTTTCTTTTTCTTGTTCTTCTTCTCTTGGTAAGCTCGTAAACTGGAAGGCCATACAAACAGTTCACAATGGTCACAATCTATTCCCGGGTCGCGGCACCAGTTGTGGCGTTGGAATTCCCACGTGAACTCTAGCTGCAAATGTATTTAGGACGTTCCCACAACAATACGTCTACTAGGATAGTAAACGATCGCTCGGGCGGACCTGAAGACCCCAGTTCTACCCTTGCACCGGGACAAACTGGACCTTGTAAACTACTTATATAGGTCAACCAGTAAAAATAAGAACAGAGCAAAGCTAACAGGTGTTATGGATCCTCGTGGTCCCAACAGCGGAAGGGTACCAGACACGGGTAAGCCTTTTACGAGGACACCGAGTGTTCAACACTCGGTTGGAAGAATAAAAGGGAGGCAATTCAAGCACTCCCAGTCGTGCAAATAGGCAACAATAGGCCGTCACGTAAAGCCTCTCGATAGTAATCGGCCAAAATACACAGTCTCTTGGCCTTGCCGGATGAACCCTCGCTACAGAGCTTCGAGATCACCGTCAGGCATAACACACTCAAACAAGCTTGAACAGACGCTTACCTTGAAGCCGGACGTCGCTCTGTGTGCTTGAGTGGAAATTCTGTTCGTGGAAATTCTGTTCTGTATTTATGCTTACCCTTTTGGGTATATTCCTAATAAGAAGTCCTAATCAAATATACAAATATCAAGTGAACAATGATCCGTTATGGATCTTCTTGCACGCCAAGCGTCGTCCGCACCGTCGCATTAGTATCTTTAACGGCTCGCGCACTGTCCCAGACGGTGAACGTGCCTTCCAAGGGTCGCTGAGTCTTCCGCGAACTCATCCCAACCGCCGCTGAGGGTTCGTACCGTAGATGGTCCGCTGAATGCGAATCCGGCCAGTCCATTATTAATAATAAGGACAGCCTGGATTCAGTGGCATATGGACCGTATCCAATATCCGCTGAGAGCTCGGTACTGACGCCGTCGAGTCTCTTGTACCTTGGAGTCACTGTACATCACATGACCGAGGGTTCGTCGCTTGAACATCTTGGGTGGTGTCGCGTCTTTGTCGACGGGCGATAATCCGCAATTATGGAGAAATCACTACACCACACCCAGGACGCGTTTGCGAGGACTGTCGTGTCCTCTGGTGCGAGCTGTGGGCGAATGCCACACGTTCGGATGCTATTGCACTCTGTGCCAAAGCACTGTACGCGCGCTAGTGCATGAGCTAAGGCAGCGCTGAGTGTAGCCTTTTGCGGCCTACACAGTTGTGAGCATAGGGATGCAAATCCCAGTGAGCTTTGGGAGCAAAAGTCACTGTGGGTGTGACTGAGAGCCGCGCCAGTCTCGTGGCTGTTCAGCGTGAGAATTCACCTTTGGGTGCTCTCACTTCTGATTGGAGAATCAGTTGTGATTGGAGAATCAGGTGATTCTCATTTAAGTGGGGGGGGATGTAACGGGGTACAATCCAGTGTGCCCCAGGTTACATAAAGAGTGATCCGTCACTCTTGTGGACACCTAGTACACGGTACCAGGTGCTCTCGGAGCCAGTCAGGGCATGACTACTTAGCTCCACTATAGGTAACCTCTACACCTTTGCCAATCCAAACTGGTGGTAATGTAAACCAAAACGGAGTGAAGTAACCGAAGTAACATCTAAATTTGAGGAATCATTTTACAGAATTAGTTCTTAGAGCAATGTAGATTTAGTGTAGTGCAAACTGGCAAGAACGCGAGTGACACATTCAGCAATACGAACTACGGGCGCGCTGCGGACTGGGTACACACAAAGATGTAAGGGGGCGTGAACCTGCGTATGGGCGCCAGAACACGAGAGTGTGGGTGCACACAGTGACCTCTCAGCTTGTACAGCCTGCATAATCATCGATAGAGGGACCAAGACGGCCAGCAACCCGATTACATGTACAGTAGACAGAGTACATCAAGGATGATAGCTTTGGGCTGCGCTTGCAGATGTTAACGAGCCGTGGGGAATGGAAGGAGGGGGGTTGCAGCTCTGAGTTTGCGTCTCAAAAATGGCGCATCAGCGATTGACGTGCCATCAAGCGCTCGTGTTGGGGCTGCTTGCCTGGACGGTCAGCGTTAAGAAGAGTTCGTACACTTCTAACGGCGTCCGGTGCGGGGCGCTCGTGGCTATAGCCAATGCACTAATGTAATGTACGTGGTGCATGTGCAGTACTGTAGAAGACAAGATACTCTTATCGAGGCGACCATCGAACAAGATATACTTCATCATTTTGCTTTACACTAAATCCGTATTGGTCTGGATTAATTTTGGGGATTTCTAATTTTTTCAAAAAATTAATTTCTAAATAAGGGACACTCCGTTTTGGTTTACACTACCACCAGTTTGGATTGGCAAAGGTGTAGTTTGTATGGAACCCAAGCTAATCTTACTTATAAATACATCAGTCTTACATCTACTCCTCTAAGTAGCAAATCGTTCCCTTTGAGGCCGGGAACACGTGGACTAACGTTCACTTGGGTAGTTATTACCCTTAAGCACTTCCTCTGTGCAAGGTGCTGTGTGACCCCGTCACAGGATATTCCGTAGCACTTGCACCACGCCGTTCCACACACTCACCCGATCAATGGCAGGTAAAAGTTGAATTGCACACGAAGGCCATGATCCCGATGACGCAGCACGGTATCTGTTTTCTTGAGAAATGCCAACGTCGTTATGATGCTCCGCTTCTTCTCCCCGCTTGTCATTTGCGATAGCGAACACAGGAGCTGCTCCAACTCCATGGTCTTCCTGTGATGGGGTCACACAGCACCTTGCGCTAGAGGAAGGTAGCTTCCGAGAGTATACAAACTCTCAGTGAACGGCAGTTCACAGGTCCCCTCTTTATCAAAAGGGAGCGAAGTGACCTATTTAAGGTAGAATATAAACTGAGTTTATTTATAGGTAGCTAAAGCTTGGGTTTAATACAAACTATAAGTCACCTATAGAAATGCAATGTCACCAGCCAATGGTTGGCTTTGGACGACCTTGGTACCTTGTACCAAATATCCCAGAGTATGACGTGTCATATTTCTCAAGTGTAACGTGTCACACTTCATGTAACTAGGGGTACACTTAGGGCTACGTACTCCGTTACATCCTCTCCCACTTAGATTCGGTTTACCGACCAATCAGAATGAAGAAGAGTTCGTCACAAACTTTCATTCTCAAAGTCGAAGCCCATCGACTTGGCCGCGCGAGCGCGGCGGAGGCTCACTTCACAGTTAGAGCCTCGAGCAGCAGTCTTGGTCTCCACTTCGACCGTTAACCATGCCTCGTGGTACTGCAAAGAGCGGTGCGAAGACACGCTCCAAGGCTGCTGCTGGAAAGGCGCAAGCCAAGAGCACTAAGCCTCACGGCAAAGGCTCTGCACTCCAGGAGGCTACTCAGGTGGCCTCCGAGGCGATCGGTTCCTCGGGTGACGCGGCTGTGGGCAAGCGAGCAAGCAAGCGCCGCAGCCCGTCGCCCTCGGCCTCTCCAGACAACCGTCCGAGCCCTCGGTTCGCTGAACATGAGTTCGACTCTGGCAGTGAGGACGAAGCCGAGTCCGAGAGCACGCACGATGCTCCTGCGGGCTCTGCGGGAGGGCACAGCCCAGTGCCCAGCGAGCACAAGGGCGACAGCGTGCAGTCGCACGCTAGTGATCAAGGTGATCACAGTCCCAGGACGTCTGTGCGCTCTGAGAGTCCGGCCGTCAAGGCCAAGGGCACTCCCAAAGCCGGTGGCGATGAGGAAGAGAAACCTCACAAACGTCTCTTGCTTGTCGAGGGTCTTGCGCATGCTAAGGCCTCTAAAGCCGAAGGCGCCAAGCCCTCTAAGAAGCGTACAGCTTCTAAGTCTCCACTCCGCGAGGAGAAGGAGACTCGGTACTCCCATCGGGGCCTCTTCGACTCCTCGGATGAAGAGGAAGAGGAGGGGGAGGAGGAAGAGGGTGCTATCTCTGAGCCCCGGGAGATCACGAAAGACCTCGGCCAGCAGCAGGAGGACTTCCAAGCTGCCCAGCGTGTGCGTGGGGGTTCGGTGTTGGCACCCGTCAGCCAGGGAGCTGCCATCAACTCGCGAGGATATTGGCCTCCCGAGGAGAGCTCTGGGGCCGACCTCTTCCTGGAGCCTCTCGTTGCTCCTCGTGGCCTTGTTGGCGGTCACACCTCTAGGGGTATTTACGAGCGTACCCTTGTCCAGAAGGAGCAGTGGTTTGTTGACAACTTGGAGGCTGCTCGGTGTGTGCTTCTCGCGCCACACCGCATCCCTCTCAAGGACTTCACTACGTGTCGTAAGAAGCCCGAGAACCGGGGTGGTCTCTACCCTCTTTGGGGCTACCCCTGGATTCTGCCTGAGAACTGTCCCACCTGGAGTTCTTGTGAGGACATGTTCTGGGCTTGGGTTGAGTCTCTCAAGTACTCACCCACGGAGTTACGGGAACTCCATGAAGATCAGCTGTTGTCCCGCATCCTGGACCAGCGTGATCTTCGTGTTCGGTTTGCCTACATGGTCAGCAAGCGCATGCTGCCAAGGGGCATCCTGAAGCGCGCGGCTTCTAGCGTTCATGATGAGCGCGGGTACGGAGTGTATTCAACGTCCGCACCCCGTTCGGGCAAGAAGCCCCGGGCTACTTATGAAGCTGCCGCCGCTTCTGTTCCCAGATTGCGACAGCCTTCGGGCAGTCAATCAGGAGCCGTTCAATCGGCTCCCACGAATTCTCGGAGTGGGCATAACCCCTCCACTTCACGAGGAGCTGTCGCTTACCGCGACGCCGTTGCTCCTGGAGGATCCGCTCCACGTGGAAGTGGACTTCTCCATTCCGGTCAAGCAAAGGCGGAGGTGCCCTCGTACGAGTACGCGTACTCGGCGCCTCCCGAACGCCACTCTCGTCCGAGTGCTTCTCCTGCGGGTCCGACACAGGGCCCTGAGGTTGACCGCCTCCGTCAACGTGTTCTCGTGCTTGAGATTGCACTTGGCCTTGGGACTGGCAGTGATGCTGCTGCCCAGGCCGGGAATTAGACGAGCTCGCTCGTCTCGCGGGCCGCCTGGACCTGTTGGAGCGTGAGGTCGCGAGCCTGCATCTGCGGGTGGATCACCGGGCCTCTTTAACCGATCTGGACGAGGCTTTCCGCATGATCCGACAGATCGAGGATCTGTTGCCACGTCCGGAGCCGCCTTCGACGCACTCCCAGACGTACGCGTATGGTGCGTACTCAGCGTACTCGGCGTATGGCTCCGGGGTCCGTTCGTACGGAGCCCCTCCCGCGTACGGTCTTGACCGCAGCTTTGCCGTCCAGACCGAGGATTGGGCGCCTGCTCCGACGCCCTCGTCGACATCTGTGACCGGCCCTCGCTTTGAAGAGCTGGGCCAAGGTGGGTCTGCGAGTCAGCAACCCCCTGCGGATCAAAGTACCGCTTAAGACGTTCAACATAGAACGTCGGGTGCGTCGTCATTGACTTGGGCAGGTCGATGGTGTACGACGCACCATGTCTGGCCAGGACTGCAAATGGTTCGATGAAGCGGTGCTTCAGCTTGTTGCTGCCGACAGAGCTGACAGTGTCAAGAGGTAGGTTCCTCGTGTCTAGTAACACTAAGTCTCCTTCTTTAAATACACTTAAGTTTCCTCTTCCATGTTTGTCCGAGTACTCCTTTTGTCTATCCTGGGCCACTGCCATGGCATCGCGGACCCTGCTGACAATGCTCAGCTTGGTATCCATAAAGAATTTCACTTGTTTCCGCAGCGAAACTGGTCTCACATCCGAGGCCTGGGAGGAAAGGGCTTTCCGAGCCTCTCCCCCACTTAGAATAGAGGAGTCAGTGTCTCCTCGAAGAGTGAGAGGCACTCTGGGGTGACGGAATCCGTTCAAGTAGAACGGCTTGAACCCCGTGGACGCGTGCACCGCGTTGTTGAGCGCAAACTCAACAACTGGAAGCTGCGTCGACCACGTACGTGGTGCTGCCGCGCACACACTGCGCAGAGTGTCCTCGAGCCCTCGATTGACGCGCTCTGTCTGGCCGTCTGTCTGTGGATGATCCGCAGTGGACATCTGCAGACGAGTTCCCAGTAAAGGAGACAGCGTTTTCCAAAACGCAGCCGTGAACCGCGGGTCTCGGTCCGAGATAATCGTCTCCGGGAGACCAAGATAGCGGAACACACCATCGACGAACAACCTTGCGGTTTGTTCGCCCGTAACAGTGACGGGAACCGGAGCAAGATGTACCATCTTGCTCAGCCGACACACAAACACCAAAATTCCAGTGTTGCCGTGTCCGTCGGCGGGAAGCCCAAATCTGAAGTCAAGACTCATCGACTTTCAATAGTCAGCCGGTTCGGGCAGGCTCTGTAGTGGAGCCGAAGAGTGCCCTGCGAGTTTGACCCGCTGACATGTCTCACATGTCTTCACGTATCGGGCGACCCACTTGTACATGTGGGTCCACCAGAAAGCCTGAGAGACCGACAGAAAGGTCTTCTCGCGGCCCAAGTGGCCGCTGGAGGGGCGCGTCGTGCGCCCCCGCGAGGATATCGAACTTCAGATCCTCGTCGTTGGGTACGACCACCCGTGGAGGTTCATTGGGCTCCACCCGGTAATAGAGGAGGCCATCCTTCAACTCATATCGGTGGAGCCGTGAGCGCTGTCGCGACGAGAGCCAGTCGGACTTCGCGCTCGTACCTGCCGTGAGGAACTTGACGATAGACCCGACAGCCTCATCGTCCCGATACGCCATGCGTATCCGATCATTAGATCCGTTGTCACCCGTGTGATGTGGGCCAACTCATAGTCAGGACGCCGAGAGAGGGCGTCCGCAAGCACGTTGAGCTTGCCCGGCTTGTACTCGACGCGGAAGTTGTATTCCGCGAAGAAGGACAGCCACCTCGCCATCCTTTGGGAGAGATGAGGCGAGTTAGTCGCCGTCCTCAAGGATGCGTGGTCTGTGTAGATCACGAAGGGCCTCGAGCCCCGAAGATGAACACGAAACTTTACAAGGCCAAATTGCATTGCCAGGAGCTCCTTGTCTTGGACAGGGTAGTTCCTTTCGGCGGCTTTGAGCTGCCTGGACTGGAACGAGATGACTCGTTCATGTCCAGCCGTATCGGCCTGCAGCAATGCACACCCGATGGCGTAGTCGGATACATCGCAGTCGACGCTAAACGGCTTCGTCTCGTCCGGCAGGGCCAGGACAGGGGCCTCTTGGAGACTGGCCTAGATGCTGTCAAAGGCATCCTGGTGCTCTTGCTCCCAGTGCCAGTCGATGTCCTTCTGAAGGAGGCCCGACAAGGGCTTAGCAAAGCCCGCGTACCCCGCGCTGTACATGTGAAGGTAGTTGGCCAAGCCCAACCACTTTCGAAGATCCTTCCGGGATCAGGGCGTTGGCCATGCTGCTATGGCCTTGACCTTGTCTGGGTCAGCCCGACGCCCACGTTTCTTACGAAGCAACCGAGAATTTTAATCTCTGGTGACGCGAAGACGCACTTGTCGATGTTGGCGTAGAGCTTGTTTGCTCGCATTACGTCCAACACTCGACGGTGGTGTCCTAGATGCACCTCCATGGCCGTCTTGCCTCCCTCGGCACGGCTATGGACGAATATGTCGTCGAAGTACGCCTGTACGAAGGTACGCAAAGGGCGGAACAATTGCGTCACCAGGCGATTGAACGTCGCCGGGGCATTAGACAGGCCCTTCGGCACGACGAGCCACTCCCAAAGCATGCCGTTTGGAGTGCTCACCGCGGTGAGCGGGATGTCGCTCTCTCGCATCAGGATCTGGTAGTATCCGTCTTCCAAATCCAGCGCACTGTACAGTACGCTTCCGGCCATGTTGTTTAACAACACATCCTTTCGTGGGATTGGTGTTTGGGCCGGCACCGTTGCATTGTTCAGCTTGTTATAAGCGTGAACTAGACGCTACTTTCCGTTCGGCTTCCGAACGCAGAGAGTTGGCGTTGAGTGCGGGGATTTCGACTCCCGCACCATGCCTGCTTTCGCTTTCGCGGCGAAGAAGGCATCAATGACCTCGCACTGTTCGCGCGGGAGAGGCGATTGTCTCGTGACACAATACTTTGTGCCAGGCACGAGATCAATCTCATGCCGTACACCTCGATTCGGTGGGAGTTGGGTCGGTGGGTGTTTGTTCGCCACGCCTGCATACTCCGTCACCAAAGGATACACCGGATCCTTGGGGTTCTTAAGGATCTCAGAACCAAGCGCGTCTGCGCTGCTTGTTTAGGTCTGCCAGGACGTTCTCGTCCAAGACACAGGAGGAGTTCAGCTCCTTTCGAGGGGTCTCAGGTCTCATGAGCACCATCTCAGCAACCTTTCCAGCCTTGAGGTTGGCCAGGAAAGACTCGACCGTCATTTCCTCGAGGTTCAGTATCTCTGCAACCTCTGGCAACGGCTCCACGTGGACACCAGATGCCTTGACGGGTAAACCGGTCTCGCCATCGAAGATGTGATAACACTCTTCCACCGGCCTTGTCGGAGGAGCCCGGGCCCTGGACTCCGAGTCGCTTGAAGCGACGTCGATCTGAACGAAGTTCGGATCCGACTTGTGGCGGCAGCGGCGTCGTCGTCGACGGCGCCCGTGACGTGGAGCTTTGCTACCCACGTCTGGGAATGTCGGCGCTCCGACATCCGAGACACTCGTGGCCTCGTGTGGTACTATGGTACCCACACAGGAAGCGTGTTCGACGCCTTCCTCTTCCGTTAAGGTCTGGGCGACCGTGTGTGGAACTATGTTACCTACCTTGAACACACTATTGTCAGTGTTCGTGACAGCTGCAGGTGTCTGCGGATCTAAGTTACCCGCTCATGGGCCTAAGTTACCCACTTGGCCAGCGCCTCCTCTGGGCGCTGCCACCATCGAAACATCCTTGGAGTCGTCATATACGTCGGCGACTTTCAAGCATCTGCCGGATGTTTTGGTACCCTGGCAACCCTTGCGGGCGCCCCGGGTCCTGACAGAGGTGGGAACATGACTCACCAATGCTCTGTCGGACTGCGCAGGGCGGCTGGCACCAATTGTCTTGCCTCGCCAGTCGATCCAGGGTTCGTGCTCCTCGAGCCAGGGCATGCCCAGGATTATATCGTATGGATCCATGTCGAGAACAGCGAACTGTTCGAGGTTGTCAAAGTCTTCAAACTTGACGGCCAGATCCACTTGGACGTTGGGAACAGTGACGACCTTCCCGTCGGCCAGTCGCACTGACACCGTCCCGTTGCCCTTGCTTTCTCTCAAAGCATCGGACAACTTGTTGCTATTACGAGCAACCGTCTGGCGGCGTGCGAAATTCTTCGACGCCCCAGAATCGATCAAGATTCTACAGGGATGATCGTATCCCCGTACACATCCGTGTACTACGAGCAACCCGCCGCTGCTCTTCGCCGATTCGAGAGTACGAAGACTCTCAGGGGCTACGTCCCCGTGGTACACGCCACACGTGCACCCATCACGAAGACTTAGTTCTTCCCCAGTAGGGCGCCCCGCCCCTACAGGTTCCCGGCGTCCCCCTGCCCCCGGGATCCTGGCTTCTGCCAGCGACCCTTGAGGACGGGCTTGGGGAAAGACCGTCTGCGGAGTCTTTCCGCGGGACAGTCGCGCTTGAAGTGGCCCATCTTCCCGCAGCCGAAGCAGCGGATGTCACGCTGTTTGGCGGACCCGAGCTCCATGAGAACTGGTCCGTTGGGGCTCGTTCGAACGGGAGTCGACAAGGAACTCCCAGGCCACGCTTAGGCCGGCGTATGCGCCTGGCGATGGCTGTACTCTTCTTGAAGAGCCACTTAAATTGCCGCTTCAAGGGTGTTTGACTGCACCCGGAACAGCTGAGTGCGTGCGGGGCCCACTCGAAGGCCGTCCATGAACACAGTCATCTTGATGTGTTCGTTGAGTGGGTTTCCCACTAGGGACGCCGTGAGCTCCCGTATCTCTTGCACGTACTCGTGCAGTTCACGCCTCCCTTGTTTGCACGAGAGGAAGCGTGAACGCTGGCAGTACTCGTAGTTTGCCGGGAGGAACGCGGCTCGGAGCTGTTCGCACAGCTGAGCCCAGGATGTGAAACATCCAGGGGATGTTGCCTCCCGTGTGTACACCCAACTCTTAGCACGGCCGCTAAGGTTGGAGAGTGCAAAAGCAACACGAAGTTGTTCGGTCCAGATCAGAGCCGCGCCCATCGCGAGCTCCATATCTCGGGCCCAGAAGTGAAGGTACTCGCCTTCCTTCCCTTCATACGGCTTAACCTTCATCCGTATTGGCTTCGGGTGAGGCGGATTGGCTTCCGCCGCCGGAGCCTGCTGGTTCTCCCGCACATGCGCGATGAGCCCCTGCTCGTACGCGTCAAACGCATTGACGCGCTCGAGCTGCTCGGCCGATGCTGACACCACCAGGCTCTGCAGGGCCTCCATCCCGAAGATGCCTGCCATCTTCCGAACCGACTCGAACTGAGAGTCGTTCATATGGGAGAAGTCGGTCCTATCCATGGCAACAAACTTCGGAGAGGTTCAGGTAGTCTACCCGCGGTGGCGTGGATTGACTACGAGTGCTACCAAGTGTGACGGGGTCACACAGCACCTTGCGCTAGAGGAAGGTAGCTTCCGAGAGTATACAAACTCTCAGTGAACGGCAGTTCACAGGTCCCCTCTTTATCAAAAGGGAGCGAAGTGACCTATTTAAGGTAGAATATAAACTGAGTTTATTTATAGGTAGCTAAAGCTTGGGTTTTATACAAACTATAAGTCACCTATAGAAATGCAATGTCACCAGCCAATGGTTGGCTTTGGACGACCTTGGTACCTTGTACCAAATATCCCGGAGTATGACGTGTCATACTTCTGAAGTGTAACGTGTCACACTTCATGTAACTAGGGGTACACTTAGGGCTACGTACCCCGTTACACTTCCCCTCCAAGCACTTCTTGTCACAGGGATCCTCTCGAATAAGACGCGTGACGATCTCACGAAGATCTCCGTCATTCAAATTGATGCCACTTGCCATAGTACTGGAATCCCCGTCAATATTACTGTCGCTTGCTAAGATCTCGCTACCGCACGAGCATTCATCCTCTGAGTCTGGGCCCCACTCGCCATCTTCACTGGCGTCTTTGCTTCTGCCGCTAGTGTCACTGTGCTCTTCGTCGCGAGCTACTACAGTGTCATTCTCTGGGACCGTTGCGGTGTCTGTGAGCTTCTCCATTGCGCGCTTACCCCTGATACACCTCTAAATTACCGTATTCCTTATGTGCTTACTGACGTTCAGTCATTTCTGACAATTTAACCAGCCAATCGCAGGTCTAGAAATAGTGTGTCACAGGAGTTTACGTGCTTACAGACAGGTTCAGTGCGGTGCAGAAAATAAACCCATTTGGCATTTAGCGACGATGCCCCAGCATCAAGGGCGCCCAAAAACGACCAGTGCGGGGCGCAAGAAGGCCAAGCACAGCAGATCGAGCTTCACCAACCGCCACAAGTTAGAAGTAGCACGGCACTTCATCCAATGCGAGGATGTTCAGGCAACTCTGGCTAATTTCTATCCTAGCCTAAATGATCACGCTAAAGAGCAGAGGAGGAAACTGATTTATCAGTGGAAGAACGATGTGCGGGTGCTCGAAGAACGCTGCAAGACTGCTTCAATAGCAGCTATGAGGTATGTTCGGGCGCCAGGAATCGCAACAATTCTACCCAAGGAAGAGGAGGCTCCAACTGTTCAGTGGATCAATCTGCTAAGAAAAGAAGGTGTTCCTATTAGCTCCAAAATGCTGCAACTCAAGGCTTTAGAAGTAACAGAAGATTTAGCAGTTGAGGGTTTCCGTGGATCGTGGCATTGGCAAAATGGATTTTTGAAACGCCACAGACTCAGTATTCGTGTCAGAACGATTTTATCAGCGACATCTCTTCAGACGACGAGTTAAGCTTCTCGGATGACGAGGACTTTTAAATTGCCACACAACATTTTTCACACGTCACATATTTCTTTCATGAAAGCCATCCATGAAGGTAATTTTTATGTCAATGGATAGTGCAGGTACAAATCGTAAATATGCCTGTCAGTATAGGGCTGTTATTTAGTTGGTTAAATACTTAAATAGCATTTAAATACGAATTAAATACTGCAACACTGAACGCAGATACTACAAACATTTAGGTGCAGAGTATGCATATTTACAAGGTGCACAAAAGAGCACAACCATAGCTGCGGTGATAGCCGTCAAGAAGACGTGGATCTGCGAGATCTGCCAACACTCGAACCGCGACCGTAGCAGTGCGAGGCCTACCACACGTCAAGTGATGGCAAAGAAGCCGAAAACCAAGGATCTAAACAGCAACTAGGAGACTGCCTTTGGCCGAGCAGCTACATGCCGATCATTGACACGGCCACGTGCCTGACTCGGACGAAGCTGTCGTGATTCCCGACAGTGACTCCCACAAGAAGAACCCGAAAAAGCGACCTAGAGACGACGACTTGGACTCCGAAACAGCCGAGGCTTAGCTGGTTACGAGCAAGCTCAAGCGGGTCCTGCTCCAGGAGGCCAAGCCGACACGAAGGCCAGGCCGTTGCGGCCACTATGATAATCGAGATATGCAACTAGAGGTCGCGAAACCAGCCCCACTTCCGTCGGGCCTCGGCCAGCGCTAATATGCTCGCTAATCGACCTGCCATGATGATGATAACTAAGTATCTTACCAAATGGAGAAAAAAAATTCGCCTACATGCACGCGTCGTGGGAGACTAAACAAGTGTTGCTGGATCTGGATTCACTCATGAACAAGCACTAGAAGACCATGCGCTTCCATGGAAAGGAACATCTCAGGCTGCAGTATCCACATCGCCAAACTGGTGATATGGACGACAATTCTCTGGTCGTTGTTGATGAGTAAAAATACTTAAACATTCTCATGACAACGTACGAAGTGGCGATCAAGGCCATTGCCGTGCTATCAAAGATCCATTGGTGGTGTCTTATAGCGGATGAAGCGCACAGACAAAAGAACCAGACTTCACGTCTGTAAATCGCTGCGCAGATATCACCATATACTCCGTAGGGGTATTCTTTCCAAGAACAAGGTCGAAGAGTTACCGATGCAGAAGCAACGGTACCGTGCGATTTAAGAGGGAAATGCATCCTTCTTGAAGCGTGGCGACAACCCTCAATGTAATGGTGGAGCTCTGCAAATGCTGCAGCCACCGTTACCTAAGGAACGGAAGAAATGATAACATTCGAAGTGCAAAGATATTGGGACATGCAGTGCAAAAATTGAGAGCGGCAACGTCCAGAACACCATGAATTATCCGGCCAACACTACGAATTGCATTAGAGCCAAGAATTAGATTAGGAGGACAGCACGAATGTGTAATTGCTGCGCTTTGTTACAATAATTCCTCTTCAGAAGCGATGTCCACGCTGACGATTGAATCCAATAAGTATTCAAATTCGGCGTCGCGCAAGTCAAATAAGCATTCATCGTCATCTTCATCGCCGTTATCGTCACTGTCACTATCGCTGCAGTAATCGCTCGCTGTCGACGGTGTCTGGTATAGTGGCATACTGGTTGGCTTGGAATCACCGTTGTTCGTGTAGATAAAAGCGAGTTTCTCAACAGTGTTAGCTCGAAGGCTATTACGAAGCTTGGTCTGCGTAAATTCGTGAGCACTCCACAGCCGTTCGCTTGCAGCAGATGAAGTAGGAACACTGAGCACCTTTTTAGCAAAGCGGTACAGTTTGGGGAAAACTCCGTCCATCAGCCACCAATGCAGAGGCGTATCTGTACCAGCTTTCGTCTTCTCTTCAGCAGTCCTGGATTTTTTCATGCCAATAAAGTCCAGTAACTCCAAGCGAAAGCTAGCTGGACTAATATCCGGGGGCAATCCAAAGCGTTCAGCCAGCTTAACAGCACCTGCAACTGTATCGCGCATACTGTCGCCAATAAAAACAGAAGTGTCCTTGGATGGGTCCAGTAAGTATGCGATTCTTGTTGAGTTGGAAGGTGGAGTGATGAACTTCCAGCGATCATCGATCAGGGCAAGTATTTTGGCCTGCACAGATGGGTCGGTGAGGCCGGGAATAGAAGCCGTGTACACGTCTGTGTGCTTTAATCGCTCAAACTCGTGCAGAATCATCGAATTGGAACATGTATCAGTTTCAAAATTGGCGAGCGCGCGCGTGACAGGCTTGGTCAGTCGAACAGCGATTTTTGCACTAGCCCAGAACTGCTTGTCTTGCAGTATGTCTACAACATCGTTGCGTTTTTGAGCAGCTGCTGCGTCAGCATAATGCAGCATGAGCTCAACGCCTCCTTCAACGGCGACTTGTTGCGAACCACGCTTTTTATACACTTCTCTTGGTCATACCGTCTTGAAGATACCGGAGCCGACAGCTCCCCAATCTTTGCTCTCTTTGGAAGAGCCCGACGCTTGGCACGAACTCGGTCCAGAAGGAGGTGTCGTGCCCGTACAAATGTTACCAACTTCACAGCTTTTTTTAAGACGTTCGCAAAAAACTCACTTTTGAACATATCTTTCAGTAGCAAATTCATAGTGTGAGCAGAGCAACCATTGAAGACCACATTTGGGTGTCTCAATTCAACAAGGCGTCCAGCTTTCTTCATATTCGCAGCATTGTGGGATACTACGGCAATCACCTTCCCGACACCCGCGACGGCTTCCACCTCGGACATACGAGAAATCTCAAATGCCATAAATTCTCCAGTATGAGCTTGACCTCCCGTTGTACCAGATGACCACAGCATCGGCCGCATTTTGGGAGACACGATAACGTAGTTTACGATGCTTTCTCGATTAACGTTTGGCCAGCCGTCCGTGATAATAATTAGCCGTGGTTGGCGTTGTAGAATCTGTTGTGGTGTAGCGGGATCAGCAAAATCTGCGAGATTGCCAGATCCAACTTACCAACTGCGCCCAGACACCGACTAACGGAGGGGGTCCCCCGATGATCCGTGTTCTGCTGAACTTTCCTCACCTTGTGTACCCGTCGGTAGGGCGGGATCTGCTCTCTCGGTAACTTCCGAAGAGTTCAAGTGGTGAAGCTTGAGTGTCTTGGCGAGACGTGGGGATGGGGTGGAGCAGCAGTGGAAAATCTTCACTCTGCGTCCGTGGATGGTTCCGTATCCTAAGCGAATATTCGAGCTTATGGATCCGGGGCCTAGATCGTGGATCTGGCCGTAGGGTTGCCTTGCGGGTGTGTTCCCTTGCCTTTGTGCTGTCCTTTAAGTCGTACTTGCCGCCTCCTGTGACGGGATCTTGAGAGTTGAGAACCTCTAGGGTGTAACCGACCAAGTAGTAAATTCGGTTAACCTGTCGGATCTGCACGAGTAAAGGAAAAGCTCACTAGGTTGTAGGATCTGGCCAATGTATTATCCAGTTATCACTACCAACACTAGATTCGCAATTCCCAACCTTCTCGGAGCTCGTACGGCCAATGTAGTTCCGGTTCTTGAGGGCAGGAAGGCACTTGCGTGATACTGTGCAAATTGAGGACTGTATTGATATTTAAGCCTATACCTGCCTGGGTTTCTACCTTCTATGTCTTTCATCTGCTAAATCCCTTACCAGGCTCGGCTGCATGTCCCTTCTTCCCTTGACCCATCATCCCAGCTGTGTTATCTTCAGATCCACCGGATATATGACGTAATCATCATGGTCACCCTATTATGGGTACACTCATCCGGATCCAGGTCGCTTGGATCCACCTCACTGTAATGGTACACTCGCCGTGGATCCGAGCTCTCCAATCATCCAACATCATCTCGCAACCGTCTGTGATCTCCGTTGTCCCACGAAAGTTCGAGATCCACTGTATCCCTCATCCCTATACCCTGGATCCAGGTCCCTCCAGGCGGGATCCTCCCTCCTTGGATACGAACTCAGAAGTATGGGATCCGGGGTACCTCGCGGTGGATTTTGACTCCTCATTAGCCGTGGCTACTAGATCCACCGTCAGAGGGCACCGAACCATCCTTCCTTCATAGGATCCACACTCGATCCACTCTTGTATAGTATATCCCCATATCCATCTTAGCGAATCCAGGTAAGGGTGGATCCGAGGTAAGTCTTGGTGGATCTTGCCTTCTCGTACGTCGCTCATATCAGATCCATCGTCATTCCATACGGGGTGCTGCTCGCCATGGCTAATTCACCACAGGCAACTTGCACCCGTGCCAAACAACCCAAATCCTCTATAATCACTTGAAATTGTCACTGATTCGGGATAGTGACCCCGCGTCAGGACCATTCTCTTATTTCTGAGAAAGCACTTCACCACAATCGCCTCCTGTACGTGGTCGGCGCTGCACAACAGCGTCCACGACGTGCATCACCAGCATCCACAACCGCTTTCTCTCCTTCGCGACACATGTCTCCCGCCAAGCGTACCGGCAAATCGTCGGGCAAGGTCCCATCCACCACACCTCCGGCCAGTCCGTCTTCCATGTCGCCCACCGATCTGCGGGTTCTAGCCCAGGCTCTTTCCGATCAGGTGCAAACCCTGACGGCGGAGCTCCAGACGGCTCAAGATGCCCAAGACCAAGCTGCGTCTCTACACACTACCCAACTTCAGACCTTGCGGGCCCAGATCCATGACCAAGCGATGGAGATCCAGGGGTAGGAGCACCGTGCGGCCTCTCGGTCGCAGGACCTGCGACTCCTGTTGGCTGATCAGGCGGTCGAGATCCGCGACCTGACCGGACGGCTGGATCGCGCCTCCCGTCAACGAGACGTTATGCGAGATGACAACGACCATCACCTTAGGGAGATGGCACTCGCCGGATCTGAGATCCACCAACTCCAATCCCGGATCCACGACCTCGAGCGGGATCTGGAGGATTCCCAGACTGCTAGGGCAGCTGCGGATGTGAGCTTGGACCGCCTCCGTGACGAGTTGCGCTTGACCCAGGAGGAGGTGGTGACCAACGACTATGTGGGATCCGCCCATGAAGGATCCGCCTTAGGGTCGGCGCGCGGAGGGTCCCCCGCGCCAAATCCACCTCCCTCGTCGCCGGATGTAGCCCTGGCTCAACTCTCTGAGGAGTTGCAAGACACCAAGGAGTCGCTCGAGAGGGCGTCTGCCGGACGAGATTACGCGCTTGAAGAATTCGTGCGTATGACTCGATTGCGGGACGAGATCCAAACGAAACTGGCAGACAGCGAGCTCCAGCGGGACAAGGCGACTACCGAGTGGGCGGATGCCGAGCGTGCGCTAACGGAGCTGGAATCCAAGCTTCGCCGCATGAGTACGTGGATCCTCTTTTAGCCCTTGCTAGTAACTCCATATTCACTTGTTATTGTCAATCTAGGTGACAAATTGAAGAAAGCAGATGCGACCACCGCGAAACTCCAGGATCAACTTTCCGCAGCCCAAACTCAGCAGCAACAGCTGATCCTGGAGCGCGATCGCGGCCTGTCGGAGCGCGATTTGGCACGTCGACGACTGGCGCTGGTGACAGCTGCCGTCTCGGATCCACTTCCTCCCTTGTCGGGGCCCCCTCAGGCCGCTAGCGTTTCTGCTCCTCTTCCGACGGTAAGTGGGGCGGATTCGTCGACTGCGAAACGCCCGCGTAGTACATCTCCCGCTCCTAGCACCGGATCTTCCCGTCCCCATAAGCAGGCCCGAGCTTCCCCGAAAGCCAAGCCCAAAACGAATCCGGTTTCTAAATCTGCTCCGCAAGCGGGATCCACTTCTGTGTCCAAGGCAGGATCTACACCCGCGCCCAAGACTTCCGTTTCTCCCTCGAAGTCAGGTGCCGGATCCAAGTCTGGATCCACCGCTAGATCCAAGTCTACCTCGGCGTCCAAGACTGGACCCGTTGCTACGTCCAAAACGGGATCGACGGTGTCCAAACCGGGATCGACGTCCAAGACGGGATCCACCGCTGCTGCGTCAAAATCTGGATCCGGACCCAAGACTGGGTCTACGGCGTCCAAGGCTGGATCCGTTGCCCCATCCAAAACAGGATCAGCGGTGTCCAAGTCCGGATCGACGGCCAAAACGGGATCTACGGCTGTATCAAAATCGG
>NW_003303638.1:106570-109684 GCF_000142945.1 Phytophthora infestans T30-4
ACTTCCACAAAGCAAGGCGGCGTAACCGGGCGGTAAACCATGCGGGGCCGAAGCTTGGAAGAGAGTTCCTTGTGATTCCTCGTGGTAACAATCCAGGACCGGTTGGGTGTGACCGTGGATATTTTGCTGGATCCCATCCTTCCTAGCATCTTTCCCCGACGCGAGGGATAAGGTAGCTTGGTTTCCGGGAATCCGTATCCCGTCAAGCCAAACTTGGAGAATCCCCAACCTCCCATCGCCCAGGAACTCACCGAGCCTATTGGAAGCCTTTACGAGAGATCGACGAAAGCCGAGCCTTTGGCGCATCCAGTTTCGCGGGGGACCTGAGCCAACACCCCAGGACGCCAGATCCAGCGTCTAGTGAGCAAGTTCTTCAATGTTCAGCCCAAGACTACCTGATCCTCATCATTCTTCGACACCACGCCCCAGTTTCCCGCCTTCGTGGATTCCTTTCGTAGCAGTAACTAGCGACTGGATACTGGGTCGAGCTAGCCTTTTGCATAAGCTATTATAATCCACACTTTCTTACTTGAATATGCTTACAACATTCCTTCGTCGGTTGAGAAATCTAGTCCACCCTTTCAGTGTACACCTGGATCTGGGCTAGATCCACCCTTTCAGTGTACACCTGGATCTGGGCTAGATCCACCCTTTCAGTGTACACCTGGATCTGGGCTGGATCCACCCTTTCAGCGTACACCTGGATCTGGGCTAGATCCACCCTTTCAGTGTACACCTGGATCTGGGCTGGATCCACCCTTTCAGCGTACACCTGGATCTGGGCTGGGTCTGCGCCTGGATTTCATCCGGATCTAGCGCCAATGACCCAGGTTCAATCGGGTCAGTATAGTTCGGGCCCTTGAAAGCTCGTGCTCGAAATCAAGCAGGACTCCTCACACGTAAAACGTCACTCTTATGCATAAACATTCACTTCTTCCTCCTAATCCACCCTGTGGATTCGTCTTCTCTTTCTTTCCGATGTGACCAACTCATATCAGCGATCCTCCTCCTCCTGACCCACACCCTTCCTGTGGGTCCTTCTTCATCCTCCCATCGATATGACCAACTCACATCCATGGGTCCCCTCCCTACTCTTCTTCATGAGACTGCATCACGCCGAATCTGTTACGATTCGTACGATCCCTCAAGAAATCATAGAGTAATGCTCCACAGTTCAGATCTGCCTCGTCTACCCAACTAGGTTCGTCATATCCACGCCAATGCACCAGAAACTCACGGTAAATCCGTCCGTATCTAGTTCGCTTCCCCGATCTCATATCGGTGATCTTCTCGACTTCGAACTCGTCGGCTTCGAGATCCACATTCCAACTGTCTTCCGGTAGGAGAACTTCGTCGAAGTCGACGCGGTCGGATGCATCTACCGAAAGACGGACCTGCGGCCGATCCGGATATTCTCTGACCAACTTCAGCTTGGATACGTGTACCACAGGGAACAGACGATAATCGGTACCTGCCGTTTCCAGCCTCATCGCATGTTCTCCAATCTCTCTCTCACCCGGAACGGTGCCATGCCATAGATGAGCCAATTTGCGAGCGTACCTTTCTTTCACTCGATCCAAATACAGCCACACCTGCGATCCCACTTGGATTTGATGTGGACGGGCGTCTTCGCTTGTGTCGATCCGCTCGATCCTGTATCGCATTCCGCAGTCGTTCGTTCACCTGGGATCTAGCTTGCCGGTAGTATTTCTAGACTTGGTATCGCCATCGCCTTGGATCTCGGTTTCTCTTCTTGGTACTGCATACTGGAATGGCCGCTTCTAGGGTGGATTTGGGATCCCACCCATGTACCAAGTAAAATGGTGTATCACCCCGAATCCTGTCTTGGGCGGTGTTCATCGCGAAGGGGAGCCGTTCTGCGTACTCATCCCAATCCCTTTGATCCAAATCCTGGACATACATCTTGAGTGCTCTCGTGATCGTCTGCACCATGCGTTCGGCCGACCCGTTAGCTTGGGGACGATACGCCATGGTTGCTCGCTGTCGCTGCCCTAGGATCCGGTTGAATGCTCGAAAGAAATCAGACATAAAGCCTGGCTCCCGATCATGTCTAATCATTTCGCTAGCACCAAATCTTCGGAAAACACACTCCTCGTACGATTCCGCAATGGTTTGCGCAGTTCTAGACGCACTAGCTTTGGCAATCACATATCCGGTAAACAGGTCCACCCAAATCAACAATTCTGTGTTTCCTTTGAACGACTTGGGCACGAGGGAATATGATCCATGGCTATGATCTGGAAAGGGTAAGTCGCTCGGACATTCCCAGGTGACTCCCCTTCGATCGTAGGTCTGCCTTTGCCTGTCTCACAATCCACGCATTCACCGACATATCGTTGTACACTCTTGAATAGTCCTCTCCAATGGAAACATTCCCGGATCCGTTGGTAGGTCCGACCAATGCCCTGATGTCCGCCTTCCAAGCTAGCGTGGTAGTGGTGTAGGACATCCTGTTGCAAGGTTTCTGGCATCACCAATCTCATCAATCCATCCCGATCCTCGTGGACTCTCTTCGTAGGGGGGCAATAGAAGAGCAAGTCGTTCAGATCCACTGCGTAATCCGTAGCGATAACGCTGTAGGATTTGGCATCCTCCCGACTTAAGTCTCGTACATCCCCCCATCAGATACTTCTTTAGTCCCAGGATCCACGCTTCCTCATTCTGTGCTTTGAGGATCCGCTCGATGCGAACTCTCTTCACGAATGTTTCCTCGAGGATCGGGGGGCTGGATCCAATCCTTCCTCTGGATCTAGTGACAGCCATCACCTGGACTGTCTTTTTCCCGGATCCAACCACTACCACTTCGTCAAGTCGGTTCAACGTAACGAGATCCTGATGTTCGGCTTCTCCCTCCACTTCGACACCACATTGATTCCGTAAAGCGGCACTGGCCAAACTATCCGCACTGGCATTCCAATCTCGCTTGACATGTACCAACTCGTGATTCAACCAACCACGCAGGTGGATCATCACTTTCTGCCGTAACAGTGTTAGGGCCGGGGCCTTGCAGTCAATCTCACCTCGCACCTGTCTGATTACCAAATTTGATCCCCACAAATCACCAGCCGTTTTGGATCTTGTCCCTTTAGTGAA
>NW_003303638.1:128781-129698 GCF_000142945.1 Phytophthora infestans T30-4
AGCCGTCGGACCAGTCAGATTCCTCATCCTCATCGTCCTCCGAACTACCCAGTCCACACCCAGGGGGAATGACGCGTTTGGCTTTCCCCTTCCCGGGTCCAGTACGGGCTGGCGGAGGGTTGGTGGAAGCGGACTGAGGAACGATGGGCGTCGTTACCGAAGGACCAGCGGTGGATCCCGTCTTGGGCGCCGATCCCGATTTTGATACTGCCGTAGATCCCGTTCTGGCCGTCGATCCGGACTTGGACACCGCTGATCCTGTTTTGGATGGGGCAACGGATCCAGCCTTGGACGCCGTAGACCCAGTCTTGGGTCCGGATCCAGATTTTGACGCAGCAGCGGTGGATCCCGTCTTGGACGTCGATCCCGATTTGGACACCGTCGATCCCGTTCTGGACGTAGCAACGGGTCCAGTCTTGGACGCCGAGGTAGACTTGGATCTAGCGGTGGATCCAGACTTGGATCCGGCACCTGACTTCGAGGGAGAAACGGAAGTCTTGGGCGCGGGTGTAGATCCTGCCTTGGACACAGAAGTGGATCCCGCTTGCGGAACAGATTTAGAAACCGGATTCGTTTTGGGCTTGGCTTTCGGGGAAGCTCGGGCCTGCTTATGGGGACGGGAGGATCCGGTGCTAGGGGCGGGAGATGTACTACGCGGGCGTTTCGCAGTCGACGAATCCGCCCCGCTTACCGACGGAAGAGGAGCAGAAACGCTAGCAGCCTGAGAGGGCCCCGACAAGGGAGGGAGTGGATCCGAGACGGCAGCTGTCACCAGCGCCAGTCGTCGACGTGCCAAATCGCGCTCCGACAGGCCGCGATCGCGCTCCAGGATCAGCTGTTGCTGCTGAGTTTGGGCTGCGGAAAGTTGATCCTAGAGTTCCGCGGGGGGCCCGATCTGCTTTTCTTCAATTTTGTCA
>NW_003303638.1:131259-133904 GCF_000142945.1 Phytophthora infestans T30-4
TGTACCATTACAGTGAGGTGGATCCAAGCGACCTGGATCCGGATGAGTGTACCCATAATAGGGTGACCATGATGATTACGTCATATATCCGGTGGATCTGAAGATAACACAGCTGGGATGATGGGTCAAGGGAAGAAGGGACATGCAGCCGAGCCTGGTAAGGGATTTAGCAGATGAAAGACATAGAAGGTAGAAACCCAGGCAGGTATAGGCTTAAATATCAATACAGACTCCAATTTGCACAGTGACACGCAAGTGCCTTCCTGCCCTCAAGAACCGGAACTACATTGGCCGTACGAGCTCCGAGAAGGTTGGGAATTGCGAATCTAGTGTTGGTAGTGATAACTGGATAATACATTGGCCAGATCCTACAACCTAGTGAGCTTTTCCTTTACTTGTGCAGATCCGACAGGTTAACCGAATTTACTACTTGGTCGGTTACACCCTAGGGGCTCTCAACTCTCAAGATCCCGTCACAGGAGGCGGCAAGTACGACTTAAAGGACAACACAAAGGCAAGGGAACACACCCGCAAGGCAACCCCACGGCCAGATCCACGATCTAGGCCCCGGATCCATAAGCTCGAATATTCGCTTAGGATACGGAACCATCCACGGACGCAGAGTGAAGATTTTCCACTGCTGCTCCACCCCATCCCCACGTCTCGCCAAGACACTCAAGCTTCACCACTTGAACTCTTCGGAAGTTACCGAGAGAGCAGATCCCGCCCTACCGACGGGTACACAAGGTGAGGAAAGTTCAGCAGAACACGGATCATCGGGGGACCCCCTCCGTTAGTCGGTGTCTGGGCGCAGTTGGTAAGTTGGATCTGGCAATCTCGCAGATTTTGCTGATCCCGCTACACCACACAAGCGCGCACAAGTTGTGCGGGCCGCACAACAAAGCTCCAAGCTGCTTCGCCCAAGTCTGATCTAGTTGAAGTGACTGCCAGAGGCGTGGTCCATCTTCCAGTTGTCAATCAGGAAGCAATAATTACAGAAGTAGACAGCTTGGTGTTGTCCAACAGACGAGTATTTAACGGTATTTAACTCTCATTCGTTAAATACGTATTTAACCCTAGTTAAATATAAAACTAAATAACAGCTCTATGTCAGCAAGCACGTAAGGAATACGGTAAGAGATTTGACAAAATATCTAAGTCCGAATGGTCAGCAAAAACTCAAAAATGTTAACTAGCATCAGTTTGTTTTACGGGGTCTCAAGATTCTTGAGGGGTTGGATGTTGTTTGGTCTACTAGTACGTTGTAATATTCGCAGCGGGTTGCTTACGCCTCCGCCGTCTAACTGCTGCTGCCGGTTGTGCCGGTTGCCATTCAGGATCTCTGTGTTGAAGCACGAGACGGCATTGCCTTACACTAAAATGCCGCTTACGACACGATTCACACATTCGTTGAAACTCTGGCGTTTTAGCTGCACAGGAAGGCACATGCGGAATTATTTAGTCGATGTGTGAGCTGCAACACAAGAGCAAGATACGAACAAAACATCTCACCTGGACGACGAACGGGTACTACACTACGAGCTGGTAAATCAGTCCGCAACTGTGGCTGCCACTGCGCCATTGGCATCTGCCCTCCGATAGCTTGAGGATTAAACATCAGTGGCGGAACTCCAGGAAACGCTAAGAGCATGTTGAACATGGAGTGAGCTGGAGGTAGAGCAATCTTGGAGACGTTGTTCCCGACTGTGGCTGGCTTAATCGGCGTAAAAGTAGCCATCGAAATAGGCGATACGTGCGAAGTTGGAATCGGTACTGCTAAAGGTGATGTGGTTGAAGGCATTGCTAACTGGGCTGCAAGCAGTAAGTTCATAGGCGCCGTTGGAGGAACAGATCCTGGTGCAGAGCCACCTTGCGAGGCTTGCAAGAACGCAGCAATATGCTGGTGCGCACGCAACTGATTCGCCAGCGCTAAACCTCCACTCCCTACTTGTTGTGCTTCTGACTGTGCACTTGTGACTTCCAACATGCTGTTTGCGTTCTCGCTCATGATTGCACTGACGCCTTCCTCTTCCAGCACTTGATGCCGGGACTTGATCCATTGCTCCTTCGATCGTTGGATTTCGCGAATCTTCTCGCCCGCCTCGATAGCTGTAAGCAATGTACCACGTTCCGCTTTCTTCTTCGCCTTTGTCTTCTTGTTCGCAATATTTTTCTCTGCAGTAGGAGCGTCCTCTTGTCCATGAGCTGCTTCAGCAGCCAAGTCCACCACAGCTGTTGGTTTCGATTCATCGCTCTTCTCCTGCACAAGCAGCATTAGATAATCTATCCATTCTAAAAATATTACTACGGGGAGCGGCACCGTCATGAATGGGGCGAGAGTGTTGGAGTTGCTGCTGTTAGGATTGCTATAGACGCCAAATATGGAGTCGATGAACTCGGCCATCTCCATCAGGTCTCGATGCAAAATGTGCTGGTAGCTAAAACAGCAAACATCAAGTTCAATACTGTATGTGTCCGTGCATTACGGCTACACCATCTCGCTAGGCGACTCACGCTACGAGTCCTTCTACGTCTCCTTCCGCTTGGCTCTCGGCTGCCGCCACGATCAAGTCCTCGTTGACGTTAAGCATCTGTACAGCGCTGTATGAGCATTGGAAACACGGAACGACACACGAGAAAGAGGC
>NW_003303638.1:134063-167217 GCF_000142945.1 Phytophthora infestans T30-4
TGTAACGTAAACATGTATGTATTACTAGTTCGCGTAGCCACTGCGCTCAGCTTTGATAGTCAGCGGCATAAAGTGGTGTCCGCATACGTCGAGTCTCTCTTCACCGGAAGTGAGGCGACAATTGCTCGCGCTAGTTCCCTTTATTTAGACATCTTGAATCATGCCTCAAAATCACTATCCGAGATGGCATCGAAGACCCACTGATCCACTTCTTCGTCCGTGTCGACGGCCAGCCACTCTCCCTCTGCACACGAAATAGTAGTTCATTACATCAAAGCTGAATAGAGCATGACTGGTAGGCCTCTGACGCACCGCTGCACGTTTCCCAGCCCTGCATGTCCTCTGCAAGCCGCTCTGCCTGCGAGCGTGATGGTTTCTTCTGCGTCGTCTTCATTTTCTTTGCCTTCATTTTGGTGGTAGACACGGCTGTGCGCGTCCTCTTCTTCCCCTTTCCCACAGCCATAATCGGTGACCACATATGCGTACGCTGCGCGTGTCGAATTGGCCGCGATGCTGCTGAACGTGCGTCATGTTGTTTAGACTGAGCATCCGCAAGTTCACTGATCTGCGAGAGCACATTCAGCTGAGACGTGGGCGACAGCCGAAGCTCTCTGCGTGTGTTTTGCAAGCAAAACTTTGTATCTGAGCCTGCACACACATCGATTTTGTATGATCAGCGTTGCCAGCAGCCCCCCCCCCCGCCGCCACCTGCCACATACCTTGAGCTGATCCTTGTCCAGAACACGCCTCATTTGATATCTCCACCGTCTGCTGCATCAGCGGCTGTCGACGGTCCTCCATTGTAGCTGAGTGGATCCAAATGCACGGAGACAAGAGCGAGTCTTCATCGCCCAGCACCGTCTCGGAATCACTGCTAGTTGTGCTGGGCATATTAAATACTGTACGAAGTTGAAGATAGCAAACCGTACTTAAAAAGAGAATCCCGATCAACGCTTTTCGCAATAAGCCACAATCGCATTTGCCACGACTATGGAGCTGCGTTTCCGGGGCAAGAAGAACGCTGAGGACGCGGATACCGTCGGCTTTTGGTAGATGTCAAAGGCAGCGAAGTGTATGTCCTAATTGTTCATGAAGTTTCTCACTGTGTTGCATCTTTGCAGGCTGTGCGAGGGCCGGAAGAAACGTCGCGTTGTGGGCAACAAGACGCAATCGTTAATCTCGGCTGCGACCGAGTGGGAACTTAACCAGGTGCTGGAGAACACGGATCTGCAGTTTATGAATGAGTCCACGGGGCTTCTGGTGCCTCGTGATGAGGAGATAGGCAAGTTTATCTCGGAGCGCGAAGTAGTGCGGCTCTGCTCGATGGCGGAACTGGACGCGCTGCTAGAGAAGTTCGCCACACGCGATCAGGATGTGGCAGCGGAAATGATGAACCCCAAGGGTACGACACCAATCGGCGCAGCCCTGTGAGACTCTTTGCCTTTGATTTTTTTCTAGCTAAAGGCTCGATCCTGACTGTGAACGCATGATTGCTCCAGGTCCCGACTTAAGAAGATGAGTGTTACCAATCCGACGTTGAAGAAGCTGCAACAGACGCTGGATGGGCACACGAGCCCCCATTCCGCGACCAAATGTAGCGAAGCCGATGCGCTGGACCAATTCCCAGAGGTGGATCCGATCTTTGAGAGCGGGGAGATCGAAGAAATTACTGGAGACTCTGGAAATCAACCGATAACGTGTGATATGTGTGAAGTGTCATGGCCTGGTGATGCTTCAGAAAGTATGTATCGGTGGATGAAGCTGGGGATTGTCACGCACCAAGGCTGTGCGCAGTTCACTGCGGATGTATTGGCGCAACATCCCGATATCATAACTCGTGAAGAGTTTCTGAGCATGTCCAAGACTCCAGTGTCGAGTCTGAATAAGCCTGGCACTTTCCACGTAACGGTGCATCGTGCAATGGAACTTCCAGGGACGCAGATAATTGGCAAGCAGACGCCTTATGCCAGGCTATCGCTGCTCCCTTGGAAGGAGCCAATGCAGACCAAACCCGTTGAAAATGGTGGCCGTAATCCAGTGTGGATCAACACACATGATAACGCGATGCAGTTTTCACACATGTACAACAGCACTATCACACCAATCCCGCTACTGGAAGTCGAGGTGTATAATTACAACTACCTTGCTGACGACCAGATTGCTTGCACGCTGGTGGATATGAGTCCGTTACTTCGATACCCTAACATTGAGGCCAAGAGATGGTTTACGCTGTCTTCTCGAGCCCTGCTAAGCCAAAGCACGGGTCAGCCCAAGGTTATGCTTGCGATCGAGTTTGTACCGACCGAGGGGGAGATCAGTACAACCAACGCGCACAAGTTTCGTGTCCATCAGCTCAAAATCATTGGTCTTGCGATACCGATTTGCGCAGTGTGTACGTCACGACTGTGATTATCAAGATTATTTTGACTGCTCATCTGTGTGTTGCGTTGCATTTTAGGCGACCGAACAATTATGAATGCGCTGAAAAATATCTGGGGTTATCGATGTGAGCTGTGCGGGATTGACGTGCACAAAGGCTGCATGATGAAAGCTACAATTCAGTGTGAATGTGTTGCCCAGGAATTATTAGGCGCAGATCAGGAGGAAAAAGAGCGCGGAGGAATCAACTTTCGCGTATTGAATGATGGCGTTTCGCGTCCATCCGGAGAACTTTTCGTGACTTTCCGCGGCTTACACTTGTGCACTAAACACTGTCGGGACGACTTCCACGCGAAGAACATTTTTGAAGGGGACTCGTATTGCCGTCTTAACTTCGACGGTATCGTGCATGAGACCAGCCCAGTACTGAAAAGTGCCGACCCAATGTACATGGAGCACTTGTGCTTTAAAGTCCGTCACCCAAACTCGATCTTTCGCATCTATGTGATCGATTTCAACTCGGATCAGTGCATTGCACAACTGGATGTTTCACTCTTCCAGCTTCTTCAACGCGAAGCTGACAAGTTTATTCGCACGAATTCCGTGCTGATGAAGTTGCAGGACCCACTTCGTCACTTGAGCCTGAACAATGAGGCGAACCAAGCGGCAATCAACGATTCGTGGACTGCGTTGCCAATTCTGGGCGACAAAGACCATTACAAGCTATCGCCACCCCCGGGATCGAAACAGCAACTAGGTGAGAATCTTGGCTTTGTGCTCATCGATTTGGAATATGTGGAACACAAAGAAGACTTGCTGCGCGTCCGGGTGGACAACGACTCTTCTCTACTTGAACGGGAGGAGAAGGAGTTCTCGGTGGAATCGCTGCGGATTACAATCGAGCGGTTTGGACGGGCAGTGAAGCTTTTCCAGGGGATTGATGCTGAATATGCCAGCGTCATTTCATGGAAGAACAAGAAGAAATCTGCAGTTTTCTTTACTGCGTTCGTGTACGGCTGTGTGTTTGCCGACCTGGAGTACGCCTTGTCGTACGTATTTGGAGGAATCCTCTTGTATATGCTATATCGTCTACATCTGCGTCTAGAAGGGGCTTATGTCGCACGTTGGGTTGGATATGAAGAATATGAACGTGAACTCGAGGAGGCGCAGAAGCTGTACAGACCACTGGCGGACTTGCACGTTGCTGTTCACGAGGCACACCTCTCCGAGAAAACGGACAGTCTGCTTATGGAAAGTCAGTCCCATCTGAAGGACGTTTCATCCTCGAAGCTTGGCTTCTACGTTCGTATCAAGTATCGCCCCAACGACAAGAAGTCGGAGACGGGCGACATGGTTTTAATTCCTTCTGGCTACGATGAAACTACTATCGCCTGGACGAATGTAGTGGGGAAAAGCCGCAAGCCGACGTGGCGCAAAAGCTCTCTTTCTTCTTTCGGATCCATACCTCCTGCGACAATCCGGAAAGTGCTTCCGTTCCGAAATTCCAACATTTCTTGGCGTCATGATCCTCGGACCTGTAAGTGCGATCAATGCTCTGCATACCAGCGAAACTTGAAAGAAGAAGGGCATGAGTCTGTTTCCTGTGGTGTCGATCACCATGCCTACTACTTTCCGATCCCACAAGCGTCTAGGAAAAACTTTTCTGGTCGTGATGATCTGGTGCCGTGGTCGTCTTTTCCTGGTCTTTTGCAGTTCGACTTGTGTATTTCATTGAGCGGTGAAGCGAAGGAGACACCAGATTTAGTAGCTGCGAGTGCTACGATCCCGCTTCATAGTCTACTCAAGCGAGGTGACAACTCGAGTGAGATGCTCCTTCCGCTGTCTTCTTTTTCGGTTGCAGACGATTCCGTGGATTGCATTCCACGAAACTCGGGGAAGTCAGAGAACGATTATATGCTAGTGCGTGTTGAGTTTCGGGTCCCTGAAGGAAGTAAGATGCTCTCGAGTGATAAGCTCTTACTCAACGACACGTCGGAGCGAAAGGAATTGATACCTGTCCAGCCAGCGATTGCACGGAAAAAGCGTCCTGTTAGTCATGTTGACCGCAGCTTTTCCGAGTTTGTGTGCGAAAGCATGGTCGAGAAAGAAAAGTCCAAGATCATCGGAGCAAACCTCTTTGACGCCTTTTGGAAAGTGAAAGACACTGTCAGACAGCTGCAGAACGAGATTGGCCGTGCGTGTGGAGCTCTAGCATGCGCTGAAAATCTTTTGAACTGGACCCATCCATGGAAAACGGCAACTGCTTTGGTCGTGTTGGCGATAATGACGCTCATTTTTTCGGTTATTCGAGGGCGTTGGGCAATTCTTCTATTTGGGCTTACGGAATTTGGTGCGGTGTTTGTGGACGATGCCCCAACTAGCAAGCGCGTTCGAAAAGTTCTGTGGAATTACCTGTCATCGCTCCCTACAGACCAGGATTTAATTGATCTGTATGGACCTGAGCGTACTGTGTACATGAAGCAGAGGAAGAGGCAGCAAGAAGACGACGAAGAAACGGCAGTCCGTCTTCGCTACCACGCGCTGTGGATTGGCAATATTTCATCGAAGCTCGAGGGAGATCACTATGCTAAGGTGCTTTCATCCCGCCATGCCAAGTTGTCTTGTACTTCCTTGCTGATGCTGTTTACGTACTGCTTTTATGTTCTACTAGACCTACTTCATGGTGTATCGCCCGTATCGCTTTTTAATGTGGAAAAGTGAAGATGACGCTGAAGAGGGCTCTCCTCCGCTGCAGCAGCTCGTGGTTGGTGCTATTTCCATTGATAACATGAGTTGGAATGATGTGCTTACTTGAGGGTTACTGTTCTGGCGCGATGACAGTTTGAAAAGCCACAAGCTGTCATCGACAAAAGCGATGACAAGGCATTCACTTTCAGCGTGTCGGGAGTAAGAAGTTCTGGTGGCGAAGGTGAGAGAAAGCACTAGCGGAAATATTGCCCCTCTCCCCCGATAACCATGCTAACCGCTTCATCTTATGTAACTGTGCTCGACAGAAGTCCGAGTGTTCAAAATGGAGTCTTTGGAAATGAAGGATAGTCTCTTGGATACTATTCGCCAGAGCTTCAAAGTGTAGCTTTCCAGTGGCCGCGCTTGGGAAATTCTCGATAAAAAATCCGGTTTCATTCTCCTACTCCCATAACATCGCTATATGCCAGCGTCATAATTCTCTGGATTTAAATCCATAGTTGTTACAACGACCTGAACGGAGGTCTGAATTCTTAAACCAAAGCACCTTTTACACATAGCAAATTTTGATGGGATAATTTTTAAATTAAATCTTAAAAAAATTTAATTTAAAAATTATCCCATCAAAATTTGCTTTCGTCAAAATGGAATTTATTTAAAAAAAATTAAGATATCGAAAAGAAATAAAACCTGAAAAAAGAAAAAATGATAAAAAAAAAAATAATAATATATTATTAAATTTATTATTTAAATCGAAAAAACTTCATCAAAAGGTTGCAATCATTTCATATCGGAAGACGATGTCGCTTGTAACTCCGTCCACCTCGAGCACAATGATGGTCACTCATACTAGCGACATCCTGCGGAGTTACGTTGGACTCTATTTTTATCTTTCGTTTAATAATGGAGCTCTCGTAGAATCAATCTACACATAATGGCACGACCTCATTGGTTTTATCAAAAGCGCATTCCTAATCTAAATATCAAAAATCGCCCAATTCTCTGGTATGTACTAGAACGTACCTAAAAACGGCACCATAACTGTTGCACTGTCCCAAAATGTCTTCAAAAATGGAATCTTTCACGTGAATGCGCGGCTTACTGTGAGCTTAGTGCTGAATCCACGCGGCTTAGTAGGCACTAATAAAACCGAGAAAATAATGATAAAAGCTTAGGACAGAAATATTCCCTCCGAGAACGCACAATGTAAAGCAAGCGACGCTCGATATAGAAACAATATATCATCTAGGTCTAAACCAATAGTAGACAAGGCGAGAACGATAACGTCTAGCACAAAGCCGACAAAAAATGCATACTTAGTACTCTATCGTTTAGCCCAAATTTACTTCCTTGAACAAGCTATAGCTCTACTGTGACGACTGGTGAGAGCACGGCGCAGAGGAACAGCGACGAGGAACGAGTCGCGAGGCGAGGAGCAAAGCGGAGGAGGGCGGCGAGAGTCCAACGATGGGGACTTGAAGGTAAGGCGTAGAAGGCTACTGATGTGCCTCGAAGAAGGTAAATTGGAAAGTGAGATTGAAATGATTAGTTGTTTGTCGGCTACGAGGAAGTGCTTGTTAGCAATCCCTTGGTATCCTATGTAAGTATATGCATTTCACTGTACTAGATTCTAAGTAGTCCTTGAGTCGAATCTTGAAGTAGCGTAGCGTAGTAGTGAGCCGCGGTTCATTTGAACCGGGTCAGAATCTTCATAGTGAATTCAAATGAAAAAGAATGACTGTCATTGAAGTTCCATGTTTGGCAATACTCGTCCAAGCATGGTGATTGCCTTCCGGTCAGGCGTGTGTCTGCCTGGCCGCTCATTGGCAACTTAAGAAGACAGTTGGCAGTCAGCAAAGACAATGTAATGTAATGTATTACATTTATCGCGTAGCCTACATACTCCGTGCTAGACTCTATATTGCTAGTCAGCGGGGTATAAAAATGTGGTGAAGTGCTTTCTCAGAAATAAGAGAATGGACCTAACGCGGGGTCACTATCCCGAATCAGTGACAATTTCAAGTGATTAGAGAGGATTTGGGTTGTCCGGCGCGGATGCAAGTTGTCTGTGGTGGATTAGCCATGACGAACAACACCCCGTATGAAATGACGATGGATCTGGTATGAGTGATGTACGGGAAGGCAAGATCCACCAAGACCTATCTCGGATCCACCCTTACCTGGATTCACTTAGTTGGATATGGGATATACTATATACGGGTGGATCGAGTGTGGATCCTACGAAGGAATGATGGTAGGTGCCATCTGAAGGTGGATCTAGCAGCCACGGCTAGTGAGAAGTCAAGATCCACCGCGAGGTGGCCCGGATCCCATACTTCCGAGTTCGGATCCAAGGAGGGAGGATCCCGCATAGAACGACCTGGATCCAGGATGCTGGGATGATGGATACAGTGGATTTCATACTTTCGTGGGACAATGGAGATCACAGACGACTGCAAGAAGATGTTGGATGATTGGAGAGCTCAGATCCATGACGAGTGTACACTTCAGTGAAGTGGATCCAAGCAACCTGGATCCAGATGATTGTACCCATAATAGGGTGACCATATTGATTACGCCATGGATCCGGTGGATCTGAAGATAATACCGCTGGGAGGAATGTTAGGCTCTCCGTGCTTCCCCTCCCTCCCCCTCGTCCTTAGTGAAAATGATGCTTGCTGTGCCGCTCTCCTGCTCCGGTCTCTTCTTCAGTGTCGGGCAGCCTCAGGTCCTGTTTCCAACCGGTGCCAACTGCTTTTGTGCCATGATCGTAGTATCTGTTCTTCGCCTTGCACGTATACGACTCACCGGACGGTAACAGGTTCGACGCCGAGTGGCTCGATCTGTAGTATCTGTTCTGGTTCCTTTTGCCTCCCTCGCCGAGACCTTCGTCCGCTGTTCACTGAGTACAAAGTCCATCGCTGGAGTCCGCCCTACGCCTTGGCCTCGATGCGCGTCCAGTTCATCTTCCTGGTCCATGCCGTTAATGGCCCGCTCGCTACGGCGAGCCCGGTCATAGTCGCAGCGAAGCCTTCTGCGCGCCGTGATCGAGACCACAGTGTACATCACCGCACTACCTTGCCCACAGAGACGCCTACACAGTCCCGTCAAAGCTAGACGCTGCCACGAGGACGGCGTCCGCAGAGTGGCGCCGAGCTGAGCCTCGGCGCCATCTACCGGGAGGGCGCTACTCCAACCCGACCAAAAACAGCAAAGACAAGTAGGAAGAAAATAGAAGAAAGTAGGACGCATTGGTACCAACATCATGGCCATCGCTGGCTGTGACGTTGGTGCGTCGTTACATCTACTCTCGATTCGTTTAACGTTGCTAAAAACAATTATGAAACGATAGTACACGCTTATATGCTCGAGCATTGATTTAAATTCAGACACCGTAAGAACCAAGTTATACATAATTCTTCTCTAGTTGTACTGTTCGAGTATGGTTCTGGATAATAATCTTCGAATACATTAAAATTATTATTTTGTTGGTCGGTAGGGCAAGCTGACACGTTTCGCACGATGAAAGCAAGTGCTTCAATGCGTACTGGAAAATTTTGAGCATCTGAGATCACCATAAATGTAATGGCCCTGATAATAAAGAAGCATTAATATGGGATTGAATTTGTCAGCTTTTCTGGAGGTCTATCGCTTAAAGATCCGCATCAACCATCAGTACGATATACTCCGTAGTAACCATTTCCACACGAAATGGGATGTGGCTTGTAACTCAATACGAAATACAAATTAAACAGAATGATGGCCGTGAAACGCACTCCTACGAGCAACCAAAGCTGGGAATGCAAGTAACCAATCTTTAGCCAATACTTAAGTAATACAGATTTTTTTCGGACCAAATGATGGGAGGCGAAAGTTCATTCTGCGAGAATCAATCTACACATAATGGCACGACCTCATTGGTAGAGTGGTAATCTACACATAATGGCACGACCTCATTGGTAGAGTGGTAACCATTTCCACACGAAATGGGATGTGGCTTGTAACCCAATACGAAATACAAATTAAACAGAATGATGGCCGTAAAACGCACTCCTACGAGCAACCAAAGCTGGGAATGCAAGTAACCAATCTTTAGCCAATACTTAAGTAATACAGATTTTTTTCGGACCAAAATGATGGGAGGCGAAAGTTCATTCTGCGAGAATCAATCTACACATAATGGCACGACCTCATTGGTAATAAAAATAGAGTCCAACGTAATCGAAATTACGTTGGACTCTATTTTTATCTTTCGTTTAATAATGGAGCTCTTGTAGAATCAATCTACACATAATGGCACGACCTCATTGGTAGAGTGGTAATCTACACATAATGGCACGACCTCATTGGTAGAGTGGTAACCATTTCCACACGAAATGGGATGTGGCTTGTAACCCAATACGAAATACAAATTAAACAGAATGATGGCCGTAAAACGCACTCCTACGAGCAACCAAAGCTGGGAATGCAAGTAACCAATCTTTAGCCAATACTTAAGTAATACAGATTTTTTTCGGACCAAAATGATGGGAGGCGAAAGTTCATTCTGCGAGAATCAATCTACACATAATGGCACGACCTCATTGGTAATAAAAATAGAGTCCAACGTAATCGAAATTACGTTGGACTCTATTTTTATCTTTCGTTTAATAATGAAGCTTTTGTAGAATCAATCTACACATAATGGCACGACCTCATTGGTAGAGTGGTAATCTAAAAGTGGTAATCTACCAATGAGGTCGTGCCATTATGTGTAGATTACCACTCTACAAATGACTTTATGGGATAGTGCGCTCTTTTGTGAATTCTATATTTAATATTAAAAAGTAAAAAAGTTCAACCGAATATAAATATATGGAGCTACAGTACCCTTTTTGTATCTTCTGCTAGAATTAATTAGCCCGGTAATTTTACCTGCGAGGATAGTAGCTCTAAAACCATCGATTCGAAATGATGATTTTATAAGGCCGTTCATTTCATTTTTATATGCGTTAACATTAGGAACGCACCAAAGATGGTCCGAATTAATCCCTATTAGGCTGTTCGTACTACTTGACCGTAGCATACCAGGAATATGTCGATGTAGTATAAAATAAATTGTCATCGTCTCAAGAAAATGATCTAGGAAGCAAGCTCTATTCCTTCCTACATATAACCTATTCCTGGTAGTGCTTCAGAAATGAAGTACGTACAGACCAAAATGCTTTAAGTTCGCCAAGATAAATGTGCGTCGTAGTACACGCAAAAGTATACATTACCTAAGCTAGACAGCTTATAAAAAGAACGGTTTGCATCAGATCATCACAGGTATTAATCTACGATGAAGCTTTGCCCTAATAGTCCATAACATAAAACCTCCGACCTCCGACCGTAACAAAAGCAGTCCATAATTGTGTTCAAGTTATGTATTTGTGTACTAGTTGTGTAAGAAGCTTAGGGGACCAGGTTTTGGGATAGGCGAGGCCAGAAATATGTTTGAAGCGAGTTTGTAGCGAGTTTGTAGCCGCAATCTTAGGCTCTGAAAGGGTCTGTGGGCTAAGAAAACGACAATTTACTGGTTATGCATTTTTCAAGCCCGGATGGGTGCTCACTCTACTCTGCAAAAAGCGAAGTGAGGCCCCGGGTCAGAAATCGGAGTCCACTAATTGAAGCAGATCATTCCTTTTTACGGCACTTATTTACAGTAATTACTATTAGCAACGACTGGCTACGTGGGTAAACCCTTATCAGTAAGGTTGTCTCGAAACGGTTCGCCTGTGGGGCCGCAAAAAAAACAAAGCTTCATTCTTGTTTTTTTTTCTGGTAAGGGACAAGTCGCCCAACCGCTAGCCAACCGCTACTGCTTTATCATCGTTCCGCTAAATTAATTATCTGCGTGTTTGTTAATTTCGTGTATGTGCGATATGTGGCCACCTCTGCCGTCTATGCGTTGTGTGCTTGCTTGCGTTGAGGCTAACATTGCTGTTCTAAAAGGAGGTTAAGCTTTTTGTGTTTTGACGCAGCACTCATATGCGTATTTCGTGTACTCTGTAACGAGGTTAACTTTGCTGTTCCACATGGAGGTTAAGCTTAGTGTTCAATACGGTGCTACCAATGCATAAGTTTAGTCAATGCTTCTTAAGCATGTAACACACCCAGTATTAGCTCTTACTGCTTACGCTGCGTTACCTTCTGCGTCGTTGAGTGAGTTGTCCTCCACAGCCTCGTCCTTTGCTTGCGAGCAAGAAGGCGGCGCTCCTTTTCGAAGGCAACAGCAACAGACTTGTGGATGTGCTCCCTCGGCCCCCACGTCGGCTGCCAGTCTACGATGTAGTACGTCTGCCGCTTCTCGCGCTTCCACGTCATCACCTTGCGTACGTGGTGCTTCTTCTCGCCGCCTACATGATCGTCGTCATCTTCAGATGGAGGAGGCTCGACAAGCCATTCGCGAACATCGTCAAGGCCAGCCCGTCGCTTCTTCTGCTCCTTCATGGCTTCGTAGGCGACTTGGATGTCTTCGAGAAGAAGGCTTGCTGATGCGACGATCGTGTTCAAGGTAAGTCGGAGGTGACGAATCGCCTCATCATCCAGGCGAAGCTTGTACGCCTTGCCTGTTGTGATACATAGGGTCTTGAACTCTTTCCAGGAGCTAACAGGGTGCTTGATCGGCTTGATCGTTGGCATGATGAGCAGTCGGACTGTAAGGTGGGGTGTAAATTGCAGAATGATTTCAAGGTTGAGCAAATCGATAGGAGCCGACTGGACAAGGCAACTAGCGTGTTATTACTGGAAGCAATCTAACGCTATGACTTTATTCGTATGCAAAGGTGCAGGGTCGGTGATGCGTCCCGCAGCGTGAAGTTGGTCCTAGCTACGGATATGATCGTTGAGAATGCCGCTCTAGTGGAGCTTACGCATGGACTTCAAGACATTTTGGGCTCCACGAGCGGTGATCTTGTGATCTTGAAGGAAAGCTAGCAGCTTTCCCTCATCTTGTGTCCTCAAGGCCAGCACTTCATCGCGATACGTTGGTGGTTTTTCGTTCAGCTTGAGACCTTCGGGGAGGAACAGCTTCATGAACGTCACGATCATCTTGAAGGTAGACCTTGTGTGCTTTGTAGACGCGTCTGTCGAGCGCCACATTCGAGGTTCTTGCGCGAACCAAGAGTACCATGCGTCCTTGAAGCTCGTAGCTGCAGAGGTACGTCTTCGCTTTACTGTATGCGTATTGCTTACCGCTCCCTCACTTGTGTTGTCTCCTGATTCTGCTGATTCAGCTCGTTCGCGCTTGTTGTAGATCTTTGACTCCATGGTAGACAGTCGGGCGTCAAGCTTTTGGCTGACTTGGATTAACTGCCCAATCAAAGCCGATTGCTGACGAAATACTGGGTACTTCGTTATATCTGCTGAAGGTATTGGAGGG
Organism: Phytophthora infestans T30-4; assembly: GCF_000142945.1. NCBI lineage: Eukaryota > Oomycota > Peronosporomycetes > Peronosporales > Peronosporaceae > Phytophthora > Phytophthora infestans. The sequence goes on from NW_003303638.1 coordinate 146,551, forward strand.
GTTAACATATTGGGTTTCCCATCCGGGCTTGTGTTGCTGGACAGGTGAGACGACCATGCAAGAAGCTCATTCACGGATGCCCCTTTCGCGACTACACTCGCCTCAATACGCTGGACCGCTATGACGTCCGACTTCACGCGCTTCGTGTTGGCGGGCGCAAGATCGTTGAGGATCATACTGAGTCGGAGATGTCGGAGCTTTCACGTTATTCGATAAATATGTGAATGATTTACAGTTTGTAAAAGGATATCAAAAACCGGACGCTCCCTCCGACCCGATATGTCGGAGCCAACTCCAACGAGGACCAACCTAACCCTTATCATTTGGATCGGCCAAACAATTTTGTCAAGACCGTACGATTGGCTGTCTAATAAATAAAAACGGATATTTGGTGATTAATGCAAATACTAAAATTAAGTAGGGTCGGAGAATTGATGATATTCATCCATACCGGTAGTGAAAAGGAAAGCAAGTGGCTTGAGTCTGCGATTAAAGGCGCAATTATTTCATGTTACGCGAGCTAAACGACCAGCATCAACCGGGCGATCTTTTTTTCTCTTCAAATTTACAATTAATACCCGCCATGATACGCTTTCGTCATATCAATCACCGGTAACGGCCTGGGTACCGCCCCCGGCGACTGTGTGGTGTAGTGATTTCTCCATAGTTGCGGATTATCGCCCGTCGACAAAGACGTGACACCGCCCAAGATGTTCAAGCGACGAACCCTCGGTCATGTGATGTACGGTGACGCCAAGGTGCAAGGGACTCGACCGCGTCACTACCGAGCTCTCAACGGATATTGGATACGGTTCATATGTCACTGAATCCAGGCTGTCCTTATTATTAATAATGGATTGGCCCGATTCGCATTCAGCGGCCAAGAACAGACCATCTACGGTACGAACCCTCGGTGGTGGTTGGGATGAGTTCGCGGAAGACTCAACGATCCTTTGAAGGCACGTTCACCGTCTGGGACAGTGCGTGGGCCGTTAACGATACTCATGCAACGGTGCGGACGACGCTTGGCGTGCAAGAAGATCCATAACGGATCATTGTTCACTTGATATTTGTATATTTGATTAGGACTTCTTATTAGGAATAGACCCGAAAGGGTAAACATAAATACAGAACAGAATTTCCACTCAAGCACACAGAGCAACGCCCGGCTTCAAGGTAAGCGTCTGGTCAAGCTTGTTTGAGTGTGTTATGCCTGTCGGTGAACTCAAAGCTCTGTAGCGAGGGTTCATCCGGCAAGGCCAAGAGACTGTGTATTTTGGCCGATTACTATCGGGAGGTTTTACGTGACGGCTTATTGTTGCCTATTTGCACGACTGGGAGTGCTTGTATTGCCTCCCTTTTATTCTTCCAACCGAGTGTTGAACACTCGGTGACCTCGTAAAAGGCTTACCCGTGCCTGGTACCCTTCCGCTGTTGGGACCACGAGGATTCATAACACATACTAGCTTTGCTCGTGCTAGTAGCGTGTTCTTATTTTTACTGGTTGGCCTATATAAGTAGTTTACAAAGTCCAGTTTGTCCCGGTGCAAGGGCAGAACTGGGGTCTTCAGGTCCGCCCGAACGATCGTTTACTATCCTAGTAGACGTATTGCTGTGGGAACGTCCTAACTACATTTGCAGCTAGAGTTCACGTGGGAATTCCAACACCACAACTGGTCCCGCGACCCAGAAACAGATTGTGACCATTGTGAGCTGTTCGTATGGCCTTCCAGTTTACGAGCTACCAAGAGAAGAGGAACAAGAAAACACAAAATAAGAAACATGGTGAAAGGACAACTGACGGTACCAGTTACGCCTGCCAAGTCTGGCGGGGCTCGCAACGAGAGTTCAAGCCCGACAGCGCGCTTTGCAGCCGCCACCGAGCTTTCGGTGAGCTTTGACGACGAGGCAGACATCGGTCCTGACGCCCACGATTATGAAGATTATGAAGACAAAACGCCGGCTCCAGAGCCAGGCGCAGCGATACCGGAGACGGCCACGCTATCATCAGGGCTGAGCGGGGCGACCAGGGGAACCTCGCCGACGAGCTAGATGACGAAGCGGGACCGGAACCGGCCTATGAAGAATATGACGATGGGACCGAGGGTTCTAAACCTTCTGTGGCGAGTGCAAAGCATTCAGCATTGCTGAAAGCACCTCGCCCACCTATCAACGGTGATACACCAGCCACCAAGCGCGGTTTCGACCGCGTACAAGCGCTGATGCAGAATGATGAGTGGATGCAGCTGTTCAAGCCTATCCCCAAGAGAAAGGCCGACTGGCCTGCGCTTGCGCAGGAACTTCAATACCCACTCAACTCGGTGTCGACTAGTCAAGTTGCCGAGGATTCAGTTTCGCTACTGTTGTCGCGGGGCTTCGAGAATGAGACGTACCCATCGACAATGTCGCTCTAAGATTGGAGTCCTCATGAAGCCGGAGCTGCCCTCCAGAAATGGAAGAAGAAGCTTCGGAAGGCGTTTGGCGCTGTTGGCATCAACGCTGGAAAGCAGCCTGTGAGTCGAACGATCGTTCAAGATGAAGATCCGTCCACGATTCCGCTGCCGCAGACACCCCAACGACACGAACGTACTCCCCCGACCAAGCGTGGAGCTGAGCGTGGTGCCTTTGGCACTACCGAAGTTTCACCGTACTTTCAAGACTCGCACATGGTTACGCCACGTTCGGAGAGCCGTATGCAACGTGTTTACGCTGGTATCGAGGGTTCGTTCGGTTGCCGAGGCGGTGCGCAAGCTCCAAACGGTGGTGCCGGACGTCGTCAAGTCGACAGCGATGGTTCGTCCAGTGACGATGACATTTTGGTGCGTACGTTCGACGAGGAAGACCCTCAAGTCGAGTTGGTGCGTCAGATGAATGAGCTGGCGACGCTGAACGACTTGGACCCGACACCGAGGATTGAGATGGCATCGCACCGACCGTTGGATCGCATCACGCCGTTCTCAGGCTCTCGCAACAAGAGCGAGAACTGTATGCAGTGGCTCCGTTGGTTCGTCTATGAAATGACTGGAACCCACACAGATGCCGACAAATGGTGCATTCCATTTGAGCTTAGTCTCCGGGACGGAGCCATTCATTGGTTCCGTCAACTTCCGAAGAAGGCGAAGCGCAAGTGGAAGCTGCTAAGCGATGCATTCATCTGCTACTACTGCTCGCAGTTCACGCAGACGGCACTGTCCCGTTACTACTCTGCAAAGCGGGAACGTAACGAACATCTGTGCGACTACATAAACAGGCTCAATGGCTACGCTCGGACCGCCCGTCTACACTTCGAGAAGAGTGGTCGCGACGCGAAAGAACACGTACAGCAGTTCCTTGCAGCGTGCGACGATGACAATTTGGCGGAGAGTCTGTTCCACACTCGAGTCACCAACATTCACGAGCTCGAAGAGATCATCGAAGATGTTCTCAAGGGTAAGGAGGGAATGGGCAACCGTAACAGTGAGTATCGATACTCCAAAAAGTAGCCTGATGCGCGGCGCGACGATGCGTACGCCCGCAACAATCGGCGTGATGACCGTCGCCGCGATGACAACCGCAATAAACCAATAGTGACGCTCATTGAAGCCACGGTGGATGACCTACTAGTTGAATTAGAGGGTCGTGAAGCCGTTCCTAGGGGTACAGAGTATTCAAATGAAGATCGGAGCACTTACGGCGATTTTCAAGACGAGTATGACGACTATCAGTCCGAAAATATGGAAGATAATTTCTCATTGGACGAGTATGACCGACACCTCGTCGTTGCTTATACAAATGGGCGCCGCGCAGCCGCTGAAGGCGTTTATGCAAGTTCAGACAGCCGTCAACCTCGTGGAAACACGCCTGATTGCGAGAATAGCTTCAATCAAGATCGCCGAGGTGGTGGCTGTGGGTTCAATCAGGACCAACGCGGTCGACGTGACTTCAACCGCGACAACCGACTCTTACAGAACGGACCATGCGCGGTGTGTGGCGGCATGAGTCACTCCGCCCACTACTGTAACAAGCGATGCAAGTTCTGCAAGCAACCCCACGATGCTGGACAATGCGAACTTTTCAGCAACTTCCAAGACCTTGCCAAATTCGTGCGTACTAAAGGCACGAAAAAGAACTCCCGCCAGAGCTCAAGGCCTTCGTTCAAGAACGTCATTTAAAGTAGGCAGCCCGCCAACTACAACTGGGTTGGCCCCTATCGGGCTACCACAGTTAACCGAGCCTTCAATGGAAGCAGAGTGTATCTTTGCTTTCATGGGGCAGAGTTAATGGCCTGATAATTACGTAACAAGTGTGAGCGCGACGGAAAATGAAAAGGAGAGGAGTAGAATCTCCGGTGGAGGTGTTGGAGAGAGAGTGGAGTGTGCTGATGCTGATGAGGGCACCAGCGAGGGTTCGTTCGGCGTGGTTTCGAGTGCAGCGCGAGACGAGCAAAAGGGTCACTCCACGATGATGAAGTTGAACCCTGGCGAGAGACAGGGGTGGTGGTCGGCCAAAAAATTCGACCGACGAATCAGAATGAGAGCTCTGGTGCAAGGCGCTGTAAGAGATCAGCGAACGAGGATCCTCCTCGACACAGGAGCGAACTAGTGTGATCACTGACGCCTTTGTGAAGAAGCTGCGGCTCCGAGATGTACCCGATCACGGACGCCGCATTGACATTCAAGGAATTAATGAAGACAAGGTGTCTACGACGCGACGAGCGTGCGTCAAGATTACGCTCGGATGGGAGATGGTGTACGAATTCGAGATGTGGGTAATGGCGCATAGTGCAGGCGTCGACGTGGTACTCGGGACCGACTTTATGATCCCGGCTGGGATCCGGTTAGACCTGTTTCACGGCGCAGCGGAATTGCCGCACGAAGTTCAAATCCCACTGACCCAGACCAAGAACATGATCGACAGCGAAGAGTACGGCTCCCATGTTAATGCCGGGCCACCCGATCGTTTGGACATTCAAGCGCACGAGCGGCGAGAATATCGACTAGCGAAGCGTCAAGTCGGGCTAGAAGACCACGTACGGTGGGTTCGTCGAACGAACAAGCTAATCCCGTCAGTGGCGAGGTTTCGACGTGGATGGCCTCAGAGCATTCGGTTGACCAATGTGTCCGATGTGTACCTACCAGCAAACGACTCGATCGCGATGTGAATACCAGATGGGGATTTGCCGCGAGGTGACGGCTATGTGCGTCTGAATTCCAAGAAGTACCAATACTGGTAAGTGTTGGCCTACGAAGGTTGTAGAGACCGCGAGCTGTTTCAGCGTGAGTGTGAAATCTACGAGCAATGGCTTGCAACTCAGCCTTCGGCAGTTGATCGACCAGACTATCCAGAACCCAGTGGGGTGCTAGCACGACCTCTAGAAGACTCGCTAGTGGATTCTAGTGATCGTCTGACGTGTGCAGAGCGCTGGGCACTGATCCTGGAGGAACGTGAACGAGTGGAAGCCTGTCTGGCGTCTGGGGTGACAGCCAGGGACTCGGCCGATGGTCAGCCTTCCGAAGAACCTTTGGACACCTACACGACAGCTCATGGTGGAGGTAATAATGCAAACGAAGCCTTGGTAGCGCGTACACACGAGCTACTGAGCTCGATAAGCGTTGTACATACACCAACGAGTATTCGTTTCAAGTCTGGGGTGACAACGGAAGCGACAAGTGACAGCACTGGATCAGATGGATACACCAGTCTACACGATGTTGTCCCGGCCTTGTGCGCAGCCAAATTTGCGAACGAAGCATCGGTGGTTGGTCCAGAGGATGCAGACGTCGCACTGAAGGTGGTGAATACGGCACCGAGTGTTCGTTGCGAGATTGGTGCGAATGCCGAACTGTCAAAACAACGGCCGACCGAGGCGCTGAACAAAAGTCAACAGCCCAATATGTCGGTTGCCTGCGCATTCAACATTGCGAACAAAGACTCGGCAGATGGCCCAGAGATGGAAAACCATCATGGGAAGGAGATGGACCCGGTATCGAGTGTTCAACTCAAGGCGGATGACGATTTTGAGTCGAGAGAAGAGTCCGTGGCGACTTTGGACGAGACGTACATCTCGGTTGCTCGAGTATTAACAACCGAAGGAAATGAAGCAACGGAGAACGCAAGGAATGACTTCTACGAACCCCAGCAAACAACATTGGCCTAGAAGACTACGCGAAGGAGTTGGCATTCCTGCCGGACCTTACCGAAGAAATCAACACGACAATAGACTACAATGCGTCCAATGTTGCTGACCCCCAGCTGTCGACCGATCGCAGGGAACGTCTGGTCGCGACGCTGAAGAACCACGAGCACATCATGTTGCTAGTGGTAACGCAATGCCGCCGCCAGCCTACGGCGCGGTATGCGATATCGACACACAGGGGCACGTCCCAAGTAAACAGCGTGCCCAGCGCGTGCCGCTACGATTTTGTCGGCAAACTGTATGAGCTGCTGCGCGCTTTGCTGCGAGCAGGACTGATCGTCTTTTCAGACAGTCCATGGGCATCGCCGATCGTGATTGTGATGAAAAAGAACTGGCTGGACATCCGGCTCTGCATCGATTACAAGATGGTGAAAGCCATTACCGCAATCATGGAGTATGCAATCCCGCTAGTCGACGATCCGTTGACCGATCTCGAGTGCTACCTATGGTTCTGCTCGTTGGATGCTGCAAGCGGCTTCTGGGCGGTCATGATGACCTTGCGAGCACGTAAAGTGTCGGCGTTTGTCTGCGCACTCGGACATTTCGAGTGGTTACGCATGCCCTTCGGGTTAAAGAGCGCGCCGATGATCTACCAACGTATGATTGACAGCGCACTCTGGGGGTTCGTTCAACCTAAAGGAGGCTGGTTTGAATACTCGGAGAAGATGCGTTTAGCTGAAGAACAGGCCAAGGAACGTAGTGGGCCAAGCACCGAGGGTTCGTTTCAAACGAAGTTCGCGGCAGACTGCGAAGCACCGGTGGAGGCCGACCCTGTACTACAACTCGTCAACAGCCCCGTCGCTGACATGTTTACGAACGGGGAACCAGACGAATCATCGCTGGCCCCTGTGTTTGGTCGACGATCGTTTGTGGATGATATTTGCTTCGGTGGCGAGGATTTCGACAGCTGTCTGGCGACGCTGGATCGATTGCTGGCAAGATTTGCACAGTGTCGGATCAGCATTAGCTTCACCAAGAGCATCTTCTACCAGCCCAAGGTGGCCTTTCTGTCGCATAAAATTTTGCCAGAAGGTATCAGGGCTGATCCGAAGAAGCTTGCGGCCATTACCGAGCTTTCGTTTCCGACGAGCAAGAAGGGCATGCAGTCGTTTATTGGAGCGTTAATCACTACAGCCGCTTCATTCAAGACTTTGCGGTCTACGGTGCGGCGCTGTACCAGCTTAAGGATGAAGACTTTGCCGTTGAAGGTGGCCTTTCTGTGGCACGTCGTTCCTTCGAAAAATTGAAGACGAGTGTTTCACATTCACCCATCCTCAGGTACTTCGATCGGTCGAAGGAAGTTCATGTAATGCTCTTTGCGAATGAATGGGCGTTGAGCACTACGCTCATGCAAGAACACGAAGGCAAGTTACACCCTGTACGATTCCTCGGTCGCGTGTTCAAGGAGTCCGAGATGAACTACCATCCTGCCGAGAAATTTTTTTTGGCGTTACTTTTGCTGTTGAAGATCTGTTACGTCCAGCTGGCAGGACTTTGGAAGACACTACATGTCTATACACGATTCTTGACGTTAGAGTGGGTACATAAGTCGAAGTCTCTCTTCGGACGCGCAGTCCAGTTCGCAGTGCTGATATCGCAGTGGCACTTGAAGGTGCAGCGCGTGAAGGAAAAGGATGTCGCCTTCGCGCAACTACTGCAGTCAAGCATCACGATCTTCGTCGACTTGGAAGACTCACTCGCGCCGGTGGCACCTCCAAACAAGGGTTCTCCGACTATTCGGATGGACCCAGCGTTGCTGTACGCCAGGCTTCCCCGTCATTATAGTGGATTCGTCACGTCTTTTGATGGATCAGCGAAGACAGAGAAGTACGGTGGCTACGGGAGTTGTTCATGGGTGTTGTGGAGCCTTCCTGAGTAGAAGATGGTGATTGCTGCAAACGCTTACCACGGTGAATGATGCAGAGTACACAGGAATGATTAACGGTGTCAAGGCTGCTATTGCACACGGTGCCGAGGATTTAGTCATTGTTGGTGACTCAAGGCTCGCGATTCAACAATCTATAGGGGTGATCGCATGCAGGAAGGAAACTTTGCTAGCGCTGCTAAATACTTACAAGGAACTCGCGGCCAAGCTTCGATCAGTTAAATATCTTCACGTCGTACGAGAATACAACGCTGCCGCGGATGCGTTAGCCACTGAAGCGCTGGAATTTAAGGTCAGTCGTGTCATCTTAGCTGAAACTCGCAAGTCTGATTTGGCGTCGCTGAATCGCATCCCGGAAATGATCTACGGGCCGGATGAAGACTCGGTAGATGTTTCGTCGCGTGGAGCAGAGCGTCAAGTACATGTACTGTCAGGCAGCGAGTCCTCAAAGTGGAAAACGTGTCGAAATTTCGTGGTTGATTACAGCTCACCAGAGCGGGATTATGGTAATATTGCAGTGATGACTAGGCGACAGACGACACCCAAGAAACGCGTGAGGTGTGCAGATGAACACTCGGAGGAGGTCTCAAAAGCTCAAGAACAGCATGAAGAACGACGAGAGACGTCCATCAAAGATTCAATCGGCGAATATTTGCCAGACCATCCTTATAAGACTGTACCAGCGGCATTTCCCGATGCGGAGGATGTTGACCCGGTAGCGATACAGCGGGAACGACGCAGACGGATAATGGTGGCACAAGATGAGGAGCAGAAGTGGTCTAACATCAAGAAGGTACTTCAGGGCGTAGCAGAAGAGCTGAGTTACAAAGAAGCTCGAGATGTCTGGAAATATGCTGACCGGCTCGTGCTATCAGAAGACGGCGTGCTTCACTATCTTGGATTGAATCGTCGGTACGACCACGGTTGAGCTGCGGCTTGTGGTACCGACAGCGATGATTCAAGAGGTCTTGCAGACCTGTCACGACTCGCTGGAAGGGGGGCATCAAGGTGTGATGAGAACGTTCCATCGCGTTAAGTCCGATTATTATTGGATCGGCTTGTACGCTGATGTGGAGAAGCATGTATAGGCATGTCCGGATTGCAGCTCGAGTAAAAGCCGTCCGCAGCTTCGTGGATACTCGCCTGGCAACGTACTAGCCGAACGACCTTTCCAGATCGTCTCGATAGATTTTGTGATCCCACTACCGAAATCTCGTAGGGGCAACACGGCGTTGCTCCTATTTTAGTGCTCGTTCACGGGATTCGCTATCGCCAAAGCTATGTCGGATACGACTGTGCTGAGTGTTACCCAAGTGTTCGAAGAACGTGTGTACCGACGGTTCGGAGCCCGATCATTAATAAGGCACGACCGCGACCCACGCTTCATGAGCGAGGTTTTCCAAGCGTCCGCAGAGATGATGCAGTCAAGATCACAAGCAACGTTGAGCTATCGGCCACAGGATAATGGACAGTAGGAACGCTCGGTGAAGTCAGTGATGGGTTCCGTACGAGTGTACGCGAAAGACCCTCTACAACAAGATTGGGACGAAATCGCGGAGAAGCTGGTATTAGCTATTAATACTTCTCAGGACACTACGAGGAAGGAAACACCGTTCTACCTCGTTCACAGTTGGGACGCTCAGTCGACGTTGAGGGCGATGTCGTCATCACTCAAACGAGGATTTGGCAAGAAGTCTGACGCACTGGCGTGGCGGCGTGAGATCAATCGACAGCACGAGATCGCCCTCACTATGGCCAAAGATTATCAGGCTGTAGAAAAGGAGCGAAGGGCTAAAAAGCATAATGATGCCCTGAGTCGACTGGAAAAAGCCGCTGTACCTCAACCAAGTGGGGACGAACACTCGGTGGACCCTCCAGAAGCTTCGGGAGAGACAGATGATCCTGCAAGAGCCCCATCGAGATCTCTTTTTGTGGTTGGGAGCCGGGCGTGGTTGTACATGGAACGCATCAAACCAGGCCTGACGAAGAAATTAGCTCATCGGTGGCATGGACCTTTTCGGATCAAGCGCAAGGTGGAAGAGTTTGCGTACGAGCTGGAACTGCCACACCGAAGTGGGTATCGCTTCTACCCAGTGGTGCATGTGTCGAGACTCAAGGCTGTCAACGAATCCAACGGTCGACCGAACACTCGGTTGGTACTAGACGCGACTAATGAAGCAAGACTCGATTTCGAAGAGGAACTGTTGCCTGAAGACAGCTGGGAACCAGATCAAGTTGCCGGTGAATATGAAGTCGAGGCCATCCTCGACGACAGAACACCACTGTCGACGAGCACGGAGCGTGCTGTACGCGAGTTCAAAGTCAAGTGGGTTGGCTACGAAGACCCAACTTGGGAGCCAGCATCCAACTTGTCATGTGGAGGTCTGCTGTACGACTATTTGCGAGCCAAGAAGAGCTAAAATCGGCTGCAGATGGCGCAAGTGGCGGACGAAGACTAGCGTGACTGGATCACGTGTGAACTGTCCACAGGGCGATGCAGCCTGTGGTAACAGACGAAAAACGTTACTGCAACAACAAATTGTATATGCATTTGAAGAACAACAAGAACATGATTACGCTATGGAAGTGGATTAAGAATAAGAAAACATGAATGCTGACCAAGGTGCGACCACTGAAAGCGAAGTCACGCGGGATACCTCAACAGTTAGCGGAGATGCTGGAGAACGTCGTGGAGCATGCAGCGAGGATTCAAACTGACTCCAATTACCTGGCAGCGGTGACCAAGAGTGCCAACGAAGTTGAGTCCTCACTCTCCTTCTCCTCTTCATCAGGAAGCTGAGCCTCGGCAGCTGGAGCCGTAGCCGGAGCCTGCGAATCCTCGGCACCAGCTTCAACAGGAGCAGCAGTTAGTGCGAGACGTGGGGTAACCGGTGGCGAGTCAACCAAGTCGCGCCAGGTCGGAATACGTTCAGTAGAAGCCAGAGCCCGATCGACGATCACGCTGCGGTACACATCGCGAGGATTGAAGAACTCCAGCTGATGACGTTGCCGTCGAAGGAAGTTTGGCAGACTGAGGGGCGTTCGAAACCTCGGTGTCGCCCTCCTGAGAGACAAGACGAGTAATGCATGGTGATGAGCAAGGCGCCAGAAGAAGATGAGCTGACGTACCTCCAGCGGTTCACGTTCACGACGCCGGCGAGGATTGAGACGCTGAATTCAGACGCTTGGACATACGGTGACTGGATGGTGAATTGGAGAATGAAGAAATGTTACAACGGGCACCAGTACCGTGGCTTCCATTGCGACAGGGGCAGTTGTGGTGTAGTGATTTCTCCGTAGTTGCGAATTATCACTCGTCGACAAAGACGTGACACCGCCCAAGATGTTCAAGCGACGAACCCTCGGTCATGTGATGTACGGTGACGCCAAAGTGCAAGAGACTCGACGGCGTCAGTACCGAACTGTCAACGGATATTGGATACGGTTCATATGTCACTGAATCCAGGCTGTCCTTATTATTAATAATGGATTGGCCCGATTCGCATTCAGCGGCCAAGAACAGACCATCTACGGTACGAACCCTCGGTGGTGGTTGGGATGAGTTCGCGGAGGACTCAACGATCCTTTGAAGGCACGTTCACCGTCTGGGACAGTGCGCGGGCCGTTAACGATACTCATGCAACGGTGCGGACGACGCTTGGCGTGCAAGAAGATCCATAACGGATCATTGTTCACTTGATATTTGTATATTTGATTAGGACTTCTTATTAGGAATAGACCCGAAAGGGTAAACAGAAATACAGAACAGAATTTCCACTCAAGCACACAGAGCAACGTCCGGCTTCAAGGTAAGCGTCTGGTCAAGCTTGTTTGAGTGTGTTATGCCTGTCGGTGAACTCAAAGCTCTGTAGCGAGGGTTCATCCGGCAAGGCCAAGAGACTGTGTATTTTGGCCGATTACTATGGGGAGGTTTACGTGTCGGCTTATTGCTGTCTATTTGTACGACTGGGAGTTGTATTGCATCTCTTTTATTCTTCCAACCGAGCACTCGGTGATCTCGTAAAAGGCTTACCCGTGCCTGGTACCCTTCCGCTGTTGGGACCACGAGGATTCAAAACACCTGCTAGCTACGCTCGTGCTAGTAGCGTGCTCTTATTTTTACTGGTTGGTCTATATAAGTAGTTTTCAAGGTCCAGTTTGTCCCGGTGCAAGGGCAGAACTGGGGTCTTCAGGTCCGCCCGAACGATCGTTTACTATCCTAGTAGACGTATTGTTGTGGGAACGTCCTATCTACATTTGTAGCTAGTGTTCACGTGGAAATTTCAACACCACAACTGCCTGGTTACATTTTCAATTCTTGTTAAGCGAGCTAAGCGTCCAGCATCAACTGGGAGCTAACGATCTGACATTTCAAATACACAGGTCTTAGCGTGCAGTTTGCAAGCCAAATTCTACCCCCCCTCCTCATGTTACGCGAGCTAAGCGTCCGGCTTCTTGCCCAACCCCCGAGATCGCTGATCGACGATTGTACTGATTTAGAGAAACTATTACAGGACTGGTTTTCCTGCCCATGTTGTATTACTCCACCGAATTGAACATTTACGCAACCGGCCCAATCCTCTAGTAGTCCTAATTCTGCAAATGAGGCTGCGTCAAACAAAATGATACTGATGAGCCATTTAGAGTTATCGAGATATTCGGGCTCAAAGTTGGCCAATTGATTTTCGCACTTAACCGAAACAGTGACATTTATTGTAAACTTCCATCGAAAAAACTGCAAAACTATCCTAATTCAATTGGTTTTAACAAGAGCTTTTAAATAACACATGAATTTTTAAAATTGAAAAAATATTGAGCTCACAACACTCCTAGATGTATCGTCATTTCGAGGGCCCATAAATGGAGATGCTATTTTTGAGCGACCACAACTTCGTTCATTTTAAGCATTCTGTAGCTTATAAAGGCTCAAAAGATAGAGAAGACGCCCCGCTTTCGTTTAGAGTGCTTAAATCGCGATTCGTACTTAGGTTCATCAGTATCATTTTGTTTGACGCAGCCTCAAATGTGTAGGTACAAGTATCTGGTAACACTTAACAATTCTATTTACTGCTAGTTTAAGCTCATACTAGTATATATGACTTCTTCGGTCTTTTAAAAAATTAACATAGTGTTTTTTTTAAGAAACCTCGTGTGTTTGATCGTTTCATATTCAGTTACTTAGGTAAATGATTAGATAAAAATGCATCATTAGACGATTTGTATGCCAAGCTGATTGGCTGTTTTCAAAACGATTATGAATCAGATTGCTTTTCAAAGCCTTTTTCGTCCTTCTTCAGGATATTGAAAGTTTGATTTTGATTATTTGATGATGCTGCGAGCAAAAAACTTCAGCCCCCACAAAGTGATAATTTAAATGTTCGATATTGACGATTTTGCGCCTTGCGAAAAACAATTGGGAGTAGTGCGAACAAAGAGCTTTACCATAAAACTTGCTCTGTCTACATTTTTTCGACAGACTTTAAGTTATCGCAAGTTAAATGAACGGGTCATTCTCTAGCGGACCGGTAAAGTAGGATGCTTTCATTAAAAAAATCCAGAGATTCCCCGTGTGCAGCACGGCATTGTATTTTTGGCAAACGCAACCAATCAAAAAGCAGTATGCGACAACGCGATGTGGCATAACACAAATCGGTTACAGCAATTTTATGGTTCTGATTGGCTAAAAACGCGGAAGAACAACTTCCTGCGCCACAATGCTTCTTTTGTGCGGCACCAAGAACTCTTCCATGTTATTGAGAGTTGGTGCGAAGCACAGAAAGCCATTTTTACAATATTTGATGATGGTGGGAATATTAGCACATACCTGAGTACTTGTACTCACTCTTATTATTAATAACTAGCCGACTACGCGGCGGTAGTTTAGGTTTTATTCTAGATGTTTGCCTACCCGCCGAAGCGGAGGCGGGATAATTATTCCAAAAACTCTGAGCCCCCATGTGCCTAAATCGACTTCTTCAAATTTAATAAATCTGGGTTTCATTTAGACCAGTCGCTACAAAAGGTTGAGCCCCCAGTAAGCCGTGTAATTATTTTTACAAAAGACTGAGCCCCTAGCATCATACTTACGATGCTTCAATGACTATCTGACAGGCCGAGTAAGGAGAGATGGTAATACTGATGGTGATATGAATGACACCAGCACTCCTGCTCACATGCTGCTTGTCTTAGGAGACCGCCCTCAATACCAACGGCTGAAGAAGACACCGCAACGAGCACAACGACGCTGCAAGATATGCAAGAAAAGGGCGTCGTTCTATTGTACCACATGCTCAGACTGCAATACGGATAGCTATTATGCGCTCTGTGGAGCGATGACAGGTAGAATGTGCTACCACCAGCACCTAGCAGCATCACAAGACAGCTAGTATAGATAATATTAAAACATACTTTTAGGAAGTATCATTGTAAACCACCACTCTTCAACCTGTCCTACCCGTAGGATTTATGGGCGTCCTACCGGTAGGATTTTTGACAGGCGAACTAAGGTTAAAAAATATAACTCTTGAGATCTTGAAAAAGTCTCTTTATTATTGTTAGCTTTCACTGTACCTTCATCTTCCACCTAGAATCACCTGCACTTCAAATAGCAATTCTACAAACGCTACACAATATATTTAGTCTAGCGTCGTGCTCGATTCCATGGGCCGTTTCTGAAACTTAGCTCGAATCAAGGCAAAGGATAGAAATGGCCTGCACTAAAAACCCGCTTGTACTGCCTGTTTAGGCTTGTTATTAAGATTAATCACTTCTCATACCAAACGCAATGAAAGCTTAAACATATTCAAATTGTAATGTTTTTTATACATGTAGCGTGCATTTTGTGCTGATTCTGAATTACATGCTGAATAATGTGTCGCAAGCCGCCTTGCTGTTGCTGTTGTTGACGGAAGCGTGTTTTATTTAATCTTACCTCTCTAGTGGAGTGTGTTGTCTGTCCGTAAGTCCGTCCGAGGGTAGGGCTAATAAAACTCACGCTAATGAGGGCGTTCTACTGGCTGCCGAGCGCAGCGAAGGCGGCGTCGATTCGCTAAAAAGCTGCCGAGCGCAGCGAAGGCGGCCCCCATTGGCTAAAACAGACATTATGTGCTGTACTTACTGTATGTGGACTACACATCGTACTTAACGAACTTTCATTTTGCTCTCATTTTCAGCTGCGGTTCGCAAGGCCACGCAAAGGGCGCTGCCTGTGTGCGCGTTAGTTAGCATAATTAAAAGCCGCCGATGAGCACACACGTACTATATCGTCGTAGGAGCTGTTGAAAAAACGTGTAGGCCTTGGTGACTTATATTTCGGCCTCAATCGCAGATTTAGTACTTATTGGATATAGAATAATGTTTTAGGCTTCGTAGTACTGTTGTTCTAATTTAACTTACAATATTATTTTGCTTAGTACTATTCAAAATAATTTGCATATTTTTGCTTGCAGTCATTTGTAGTAGTACACATAATAACTATATCAGCGCTTAATAATAAATAGTAATTGTATTACTATTATTAATAATGTGAAAACTTTAGAATATGACTATTGTGGCTTACACCCCTGCACCTCCGTAAGAAAGTATTGTCTTCCTTTGTATTTGCGCGCGTAGTGTGCAACCTTCAGATATTATGTGAGCTTTCCAACAATATACGTTGTGTACATCAAGCAAAATGGGAACAGCGTTTGTGATTAAGTTGGCGCGGATGCACATGTCTAAGCAAAGACACGAAACACGAAGGAATACCGACCTACACTATGTACAGGATGGGATAGAAGAGCAACACGAAGCACGGAAGGCCATGGACAACGATAGAAGTCTTAGCCGATGCAAACCACGAAGTTGTATGCGTAGCGTGAAAGACGGAAGTGCACGCAGCTATGAAAAGGACAGAGGGACAAGAATATGACGGGAGTGTACAGACCACGGAAGGGAAATAGATATACAGACACCCCAGCATGCTAAAAAGGGTGGCTACGGAAGAGTACGCACGTAGCGGTAAGAGTGCATGGACAGCAACTCTCCCATAGCACCACGGAAGAGCACGGAGTACGGTCGCCGGACCAGGTATGAAGCGGCGGGAACCCGAAAACGGGAAGTCATCGAGCATTAGAGCACGTTATCAGGGTAGAACCGGATCTCACCAAGCCAGGGAGCACGATACTACGGTACCTAACAATCACACGGACGACAGACCAGCCGCGACACCACAAGCTAGCACGATAGCATGGGCTGTGCCACTAAGCCATGGGAGAACGCAGCCGCAGAGCTATAGACGTAAAATCACCGTGCCGCGGAGAACGATACCAGTGTTGAACCTAAGCTTACCGAGCCACGGAGAAACTAGATTGCACGAACGGCGGGCCAGCCACGAAATAAACGGGGAGGTGGGCGCTTGGGGTGACCACGACTGCACACTGTGGAGCACGTTGCCATTGTAGAACACGACAACACGGACAACGCAGATACACTACGTGAGCACAATACCATAGACAGCATTACCACACCGTGATTGCACGATAGCGTGATTCCGCGGTCGATGACACTTCATCAGGAGACCACGATGCACGGGCGACGGAACCACGACTGCATGGAGGCACCAAAGCACGGAATAGCACCCTTTGGTTAGAGTACCGGCGATGGAAGGCCAATGGTAACGAAATAGTATCTACCACGAAGCCAGTGCAACCCACGTAAACGTTTGAGAACGGAAAACAGCTAGCTTTAACGAAAAGACCGTACTAAAGAGCATGAACCCACAAGAGAGAGGACAGAACCGCTGAGCAGCGTGGGCCATGGGTGAGCAGGAACCTCGAAGCCGGGAAGAGCACGAAAGAGCATGGACCATTGAAGAAAACAACACCCAACCTGTAGTACGGGGTAACGGAAACGTTCCAAACCACGATATTATACGGGGCCGAATGAGACTACGGAAGGCAAGTGGTTAAATACACGATGCCAAGATCTACGGGGTGAACCACGCTCTCAAAACACGCGACACCAAGAAGCACTAAGGTTGCGGCCACCTCATCTCCAACAAACCATGCCACTCCGCCGCGTAGTGGCGGCGAACGGCTAGTAGTTTATCGATGATTCTAGTGTAGCGGATCATGCGACGATGTGTGCCATATGACGGAAGAGTCAGGCGGTGATCGGCAGAAAGAGTGTCACTCGGTCACGTCGGACTCGAGGGGCATGACGGATGAGTACGGCCGAACGAGCGGATACGAGTGCCCGGCTGGCGCTGGGCTGGGTTGTGGCTGGTTGAAGTTCTGCCAGACGGTCGCCGTCAACGATGAAGTGAGACTGGCGTGCGGCTGGCAGAGGATACCGAAAGAAGCAGTCAGTTTGGATTTTGCGACGAAGAGCGCAGACGGTATCGCGTTTGCGACGAAGGACGGAGACGAGCTAAAGTCAGCGGCGGAGTACGCGGACACCGAGTGAGGAGACGGACGTGAGCGAGAAGACGGACGTGGGTGTGAGACGGAACTGAGTGAGGAGACGGAGGCGTACGAGTCGTACGTGAACCTTAAGTGCGAGGCCTGCGGAGGACCTGAGTCGACGGGCGACAAGGGGCTGACGTGGAAGGGGGACGACGGCGTTGAGTGCCGGAGGACCTACGAGGGCGACGAGTGGACGAGGTATCAGTGGAGAGCGCTTGGTGCGGCATCGCGGGCGGCGAAGGCAGAGACCAAACGAGGTGACGGAGCAGGAGACCAGGTGGGTCCCCAAGTTTGCTGACGGCTGCAACGGAAAGGAAGGCGCCTGAGGCGTACTCCTAAGTGGCTAAGTGAGCGATTCCGGGTCTGTGCTGGAGCGGCAGAGTCGGTGTAGCAGGTCAAGAGCTAGCTGGTGCTGAGGACACGAGTGGCAACGAGAAGTCTTAGCGTAAGCTGAGCAAACGAGGAAGCCTTAGCGTAAGTTAAGCAGACGAGAAGTCTTTACGAAAGTAGAGCAAGACGAGTACGAGGTTGGTGCAGTGCGGCGAGTAGCCGTAGCACGACTAATAGAAAGTAGGAGCGGACACGACAGTGGACGTTCCGGCGCAGGGATCAAGTGGATTCCTGTCGGCCATTAGACGAGTTTACCTTTCCTCAAGCAGTTGGCTGAAGGAAACGAACGACCGCAGCGCAGTACTGTGGCCATACGACCCGCCCCACGGCCGGACGAGATAATTGGCCCGCTTCATGGTGGTCATACAGGGGCCGTGGAGAAATCAACATCAACGTAAGAGTGATCAACGAGGTGTTCGAACGAGGATGGCGGTTGCGCGAGCAAAGACGAAGACTGGGACTCAGAACGTTGCTCGTGTCAAGGCGAGAACTTCGCTGAGGACTGGACGATCGGCGGGCAAGAACCTAGAAGAGACGAAGAGTGAAGACGCTCCAAGTGATGGAGAAGGCAACGAGAACGAGACGACAGATCCGCAACCAGCAGTATCGTCGGAGGCGACGACGGCGAAACGCACTGCGGCGTCTATGGTGGAGACGGCGGACGATCCAGAGGGAGCTACGCTGCAGCGCGGGAGCAACGATGGCGGTGAACAACCACCAACGGACCGGCAATCATCTGCAGTGACCACGGAGACGAGTGTTAGCGAGGTAGCGGTGGCCGGAGACGCTGCAGCGGATGCTGGTGGCGTTGATGACGGGCAAGCGGTTCCTCAAGCGGACGTAACGGCGATGGCAGCGGCCATCAACGAACTTCGTACGATGGTGCAGAACCTTCACGCTGTTTCAGCTGACGCTGAGCACGAGCATGAACCTGAACGCGGGCACGGAAGACGACATTATGCACGACACCGGAGTGGCGACGCATTTGGACGGCGACGTAGCTCTGGACGCCCGCGGCGATCACGACGGCACAGTAGCGACAGTGATCGTTCAAGCGACGAAGATGAACGGCGACGGCGTACAACGTCACGGAGGTCGGCGAGGCCCTCACGACCACCTGACGGAGATGACAGCGGCGATGGGAGTGATGACGATGAGGCTTCAGAGGATTCGTCTAGTGAGAGCAGCTCCGAGGAGGAGAGCAGTTCAAGCGGCGACAGCAGCGATGCTGGCAATGGAGATAGCGAGGCGGACAGTGAGTCCGATCGATCGCACCGCAGTGGACGGCGAAGACGACGAGAGCGACGTGAGCGGCACGGAAGACGAGAACGACAAGATGAGCAGCCGCGACGAAAGAGCGTGAAGGAGTTGGAGCTTCCCACGTTCACGCCGTCACCAAAGGTGTCTGTGTCAACTTGGATCGACCGAGTTGATCTGGCCCTCAAGGGAGCTAAAGAGTCTGGACGAGGAAAGTGGACGGACCGCGCGCTCTACTTCATCATGGGGAACAAACTGATGGAGAATGCAGCACGTTGGTGGGTCAATATGGATCGACGGCTACCAGAAAGCAAGCGACGGTGGACTTACCTGAAGAAAGCGCTGCTGCGGCGTTATGGTGAGCGACTTGACAAGTCAGCAGCGGAATGGCGTGTCAACAGCAGGAGGATGTGGCCGGGAGAGACGTACGCCGATTATGCGGCGGTACTCCGGGAAGTGGTCGGCAAGAACCGAGTGAGCGAGCGCGTCTTATTAGCTCAGGTTTACAGATGCCTTGATAAGACGACAAGGAAGTTGGTGCAGCAGAAACCAAAACCGAAGACATTGGAGAAAGCTGTAGCCAAGGCTACGAAGATAGATGATCCTATGGAGAATGTGGCGTTAGGGATGACAAACATCGGGCAGGCGTTGGCAACTGCACCCAGTCCATACCTGATCCCCATGGCAGGGACGATGGGTCAGACCATGGTGATTCCGGGTGTCGGCAGTGCAGGACTGTCGTCCGGTATGGCGTCGATGGCGGTACACACCAACGCGGCAGATGGCGAGGCAGGGAGCATGGCGCTCTTTACGAATCCGCAGGGGGTCTGGAACGACTACTCTGGGACTTGGGACGTGCCTCCTGGCCACGTCTGGAATGGGAAGTGTTGGGTCGAGACGAAGAGCAGTCGGAAGAAGTCGCAGGGACAACAGCAGTCAAACCGGAACACACAACGGAAGGAGCGACGGCAGCCAGATTCCAGCGGTGACGAGTCGGATGCGAAGCCTCCGCGCAAGAAGACAAAAGCGGCGGTGAAGCAGACGAAGGGCGTGTCGAGTCCAGAGCCGGCTGCTCGACAGCACGAGCCACCGACGTGCTTTAGCTGTGGCGAAGTGGGGCATATGTCGTCAAGGTGGCCTACGGGTCCTAAGTGCTTTGCATGCAACAAGTACGGCCACATTGCGCGTGACTGCACCGACAAGGAGGCGAAGAAGCGGAACGACGAGTACATGAGGAACCGCGAAGAGAAGCCGAAGCCGGCGGAAAACTAGGCGCGGGCGCAGTGAGGGGACTACAGCGTCCGCCACCCACTAGGGATCCCCAGCGAGAGGTGCAGTCCAAGATGAGTGCGACGACAGAGGTGAACGGGACGCGTACGGCGGTATTGACGACGTCGGGGACGGATGAGGCGAGTGCGATGGTAACGGCGGCGACGCCAAAAGAGGACGAGACGAGCGTGACGTCGGTGGCAACACTGGCAACGGACGAGAATAATGCAAGGAAGGGAAGAGTTGGA
>NW_003303638.1:168239-171415 GCF_000142945.1 Phytophthora infestans T30-4
GAAGTACGGTCACTCCGGTCGAAGTAGCGGTGACGGCAGAGGACGGTGAGCGTGGCATCTTCGTGCCCACGCATCACACTAACTCAGTAATGTTAGCAGCTACGGTAACTCACGTGCAGAACGGAAAGGCGTGGGTTCCGGCTATCAACTCGGGTAATAATGAAGTGAAGTTGCCTTCGAAGAAGCAGTTAGGAACGTGGATTCCGTTAGACGAGAGTATGACGGTGATAGAAGTTAATGGTGGTCTGCAGCGGGAACGACTACGCACTTGGTTGCGAGAACTGGGCGACGTTGATGTGCCATTAGCTAACGAAGACGAGGTGAAAATTGGCGAAGACGATGCGGAAAATCGGCAGTTGATACTAAATTTACTGAGGGCGTACCGGAAAACGACCGAGAGTACGGGAGATTGCCCACCGGCAACTACGTTGAACATCGAGCACCATATCGACACTGGAGATGCAGCTCCGATCATGCTAAAAAGCGACGACGAATGGCGCAAGTGGATGATCCAATTGTGGAGGCGAACGTGAAGAAGATGTTAAGTGCGGGCGTCATTAAGGAGGGTGACGGCGCGTGGAATTTTCCTGTTGTTCTGGTCCGCAAGAAAGACGGAGAAGTGCGGTTCTGCATTGATTACCGTGCGCTCAACAAGATCACCAAGAAGGACGTGTACCCTCTTCCAAGGATCGACGAGACGTTGGAAGCTCTTGGAGGTGCGGTGTTGTTCACGACGTTAGACCTGAAGGCGGGCTATTGGCAGATTCGAGTTGCGGAGGCCGACCAAGCGAAGACGGCTTTCACGACGAAACAGGGCCTGTACCAGTTTGTTAGGATGCCATTCGGGCTAACGAACGCTCCTTCGACGTTTCAACGGATGATGAACAGTGTTTTGCGAGGACTTACGTGACTGACTTGTTTGGTTTATCTGGATGATATCGTGATTTTTACACGCGGCGGCATCGAACGACATGTGGTTGAAGTGGCATGCGTGCTCGAGCGACTAGAGGCGGCAGGACTGACACTGAAGCTCAAGAAGTGCGTATTTGCAACACGTAAGATGGAATACTTGGGGCACGAGTTGAGTTCCGATGGTGTACGGCCCTTGAAGCGACTAATTACGGCGGTGCATGAGTTTCCCAAGCCTGTGGATGCAACTGAAGGGTCGATCCATTTGGGAAATGTTGTGTACTTCGGTATGCATCTCAATTGGACCTGATATCAGGCAAGATTACCCGCTGAACTTAAGCATATTAATAAGCGGAGGAAAAGAAACTAACAAGGATTCCCCTAGTAACGGCGAGTGAAGCGGGAAGAGCTCAAGCTTAAAATCTCCGTGCAAGTTTTGCGCGGCGAATTGTAGTCTATAGAGGCGTGATCAGTGTGGGCGCTTGGGGCAAGTTCCTTGGAAGAGGACAGCATGGAGGGTGATACTCCCGTTCATCCCTGAGTTGCTCGTGCGTACGATCCGTTTTCTTTGAGTCGCGTTGTTTGGGAATGCAGCGCAAAGTAGGTGGTAAATTCCATCTAAAGCTAAATATTGGTGCGAGACCGATAGCGAACAAGTACCGTGAGGGAAAGATGAAAAGAACTTTGAAAAGAGAGTTAAAGAGTACCTGAAACTGCTGAAAGGGAACCGAATCGTTTCCAGTGTCTATAATCCGTGGTATATTTCATTGGCGAGTGTGTGCGTGCGTGTGCTGTGGCAGCGGCTTTTTTGGCTGCGCTCGGCGTGTGTGCTGTGTGTGCTTGCTGGTGCCCTGTGCTGCGGTGGGGAGTCCAACGTCGTTTGAAGACTTGAGAGCGGTTAACGGGATTGTCTGCCCCACATTTCAAATTGCGGCGCGGGAAGCTGGCTACTTGAAGAATGATAACGAGTGGGTTTCGTGTTTGAGGGAAGCAGCTGAGTTCCAAATGCCGTATCAGCTACGCCAGCTCTTCGTCACCATTCTGGTGTATTCAGCTCCAGCAAATGTTGGTGTTCTATGGGATCGGTTTTTCGCGGATCTTTCCCAGGACTTCGCACGCAAACATCAGGCTTTGATGGACCCCTTCAAGTCGGCGTTGGTCGAATTTGAAACGCTGATGAGCATATAAGAACTACTTCAAGCGAGTGGGTATGCGGTAGCTGACTTCGACGAGCTTCCTCAGTTGAGGTCGTTCCCAACATTGATTCGTGAAGCGCTTCGCCAAAACGGATTACTTCGACGTGAGCTCACTGGATACGATGCGTCAGCTTTGGAGGCGATTGTAAACACAGAAGATTAGCTAAACGAAAGTCAGCGGGTGGTTTACGACCAGATTATTGAAGCGGTTGAATGCCCGGAGGAAGGCAAGAAACTATTTTTTGTTGATGGCCCGGGTGGTACTGAAAAATCTACACTGCTTCGAAACATACTGGTTAAAATCACACTCTCGGGGAAAATCGCCATCGCTGTGGCGTCTAGCGGTATTGCCTCGCTCTTACTTATGGGTGGTAGGACAGCGCATTCTACATTCAAGATCCCTTTGAAATTGAACGAGAGCTCGACGTGCGGTATCAGGAAGAACTCCCATATTCGGGAGTTGATCAAGCATGCAAGTTTAATTATTTGGGACGAAGCACCTATGGACCATCGCCACGCATTCGAGGCAGTAGACAGAACACTGCGGGACATACTTGACAACGATACCGAGCCTTTTGGGGGGAAAGTGTTTGTACTTTCGGGAGATTTCCGCCAGATTCTCCCGGTCGTTAAGAATGGAACACCAGTCGAGAAAATCTGACGCTTGCCTCAAGACGTCTAGGCTGTAGGCCCCAATTCCAGACGGTCCGTCTTACGGAAAAACATGCAAGTGCGCACCAGCTAGATACTGGCAACACGGATGAGGGAAATGGGAGCATACCCCGAGTTCCTGCTGCAACGTCGGGGGAGGGAAGGCATGAGGTAAATACCTTCCCTAGGGAGAGAATAACAGAAAGATCCCCGCGCGAAGCGCTGAATGGAAAAACCACCTGGTGCCTGAGAAAGAGCACACGGGAAAATCAGCCCAGAGATTTATACCCCAGAAGACAGGGGACCGGATATGCGACAGGATGTATCGTGACGCATTACGCAAACACGCAGGAGCGCGATTAGACGGTCGTCCACAAAAACACGTCTCTGTGAAATAGAAACATAAGAGAAAACAGAATA
>NW_003303638.1:179777-182775 GCF_000142945.1 Phytophthora infestans T30-4
TTAACCGGTCTGGCAGCTCCCAGGTTTCCCCGGGCTCCATCCAGGTTGTCTTATCCGCCCTTATGATCCTCATCGTCGCTCCATACAACGGTCGCCGTCCGCTGAGCTGGATCCGCATCTCGTCAGGGAAACAAAGTGTCCCATCCGCTAGATCCAACCTCACTCCGGCCGGTACCATGAAATCCATCCCGAGGATGGCGTCTTGACCAGCGAGATCTCCAACCCAAATGTCAAACCAAGACACCAAACAACCTGCCAGCGTGATCTTGATCCGCGTTCTCCCATTCGTACGGTACACGCCTTCACCAATCCCAACACAGTCTTGGATCCGACTCCCATCCACTTGGCACCCAACCTTACGAGCAAAGGCGGTATCCAGTATAGACACCTCGGCACCACTATCTAGGAGTAGGATTGCTTTTTCATTGTTGATCTTGCCCCCTACCTTGGCTTGTCTGAACCACTTTCCTGGGGCGTGGTACTTCCAGTATCCACGGGACTCCCCGGTTAGCAGATCCATGGATCCAACATCCTCAGATCCACGGGATCCAGTGACCTGACAGACCTTAGGTGGATCTGCAGTGACCTCACCCTTGGTAGGCTCAAACCATCGACCATGTTGGCGCTTCTCCCAATAACCACGTGCCTCTCCCCTTTGTAGATCCAGGGTTGAAGAGACTTCGGATCTGGCAAACTCATCCACTTGGCGCAAACTAGAGATCTTGGCAACTGACACTTCATGTAGATCACGTGTATTATCGACTGGATCTAGGGTCCTGCTACCTGGATCTAGCGATGTCTTGTTCACAAATGCATAAATGCAGTACCTAGAACGCTCGGCTCGTACCGGATTCAAACCCGGCGAGCGTCCTAGTTTAACATCTTCTCGGCCACCTCTGGCAACATCCCTCGGTGCTTGGCTGGATCAAACCATTGGCGGATCTGGTTGTAGAATTCTTCCATCGGGCACTTGCCGACGTCGTGAATCTCGCCACACCCGCGACACACGTAGAAGCAATGATCCCCGGGATGACCTTTCTTGCCACACTTCTCACAGACCAGATGTTTCCAGCATCCAGATTCAGTGTGCTTCCGGGATCCGCACTGTGAACACCTGACTTGTGCTGCCCCGTCCATGAGATCTCGGGATCTGTACATCCCACGGTCCCCGGGTACGGTATCCCCCGGTCGAGAGTTGTCTCCTGTCTTCGCCGTTCGACCGTTGGACGCAGTGAGACAGACCCGACGGTAATCTTCAGGGTCAGAGTCCGAACCGTCGGATCCTGATTCAGTTCCTGAGTCGGGCGCCGTGACTTGGTGGACACGTCGAGCTGGGGCCGTAGGCGTCGGAGCCTTTTGGCGATACTTGCCGGATCCGACCGCCGCCTTCTTCTGGCGGTGTTTCGCGCAATCCACCGCCCGCAGCACTTCCTCAAACTCGTCTGCGTCGGGGAGTCGTAACAGGGTCAGCCTGTCGGCCAGATCCACGTCTCCCACCGTCTCGATGAAATGATCCACGTGTTCCCGCAGTACCTTGGACCATCCTTGATCTTCAACTTAGCCCGTAGACCGGCCACATTTAGTCGATGTAGGTATTCTAGTGGGGATTCATCCGATCTGCGGCGAGCGTGGTAGTATTGTCGTGCCACCGACACTCCCAATCCACAGTACTGGGTCTGGAAACTGCGCAGCAAATCTGGCCACTAGTTCCTGGTGGATCTGCCCAGCTGCCGATACCAGTTCCTGGCTGGCCCCGCTAGCAGATTCGCAAAGGTCAAACACTTCTCAGCATCCGACGCTTGATCTCTCATGAGGGCCGACTTGACTTTGCTGATCCATGTTCTCGCTCGGTCCTCATCTTGATCCTTGCCCGTGAACGCCTTCAGATCCGATATGGCTGAGATCCGTACCCTCTGGATCATGGACGATCCACCTGCCCCGGCTGTGGCTGTTGCTACCACTGCTGACGAAGTTGATGGGCCATCCAGATCATCTGGGTCGAACTCATCATGGGAGTTGTCTCCCTCCACGGACTCTATCTCCACGTCTCGTGCTCCATGTTCGTGGAGCACTTGCGCTTGTGGCACGGGCGTTCTCATACCCTGTTCGGCCAGGAAACGACTCATCGCAGCTTCGAAGGGTCGCTGCAGGGTGCCTGAGGAGGTGTAGGAAGAGCCTGTGGCCGTCTGGCCCACTGGCGAGACCGGATCCGTGAGGCGATTACCTTGAGCCCGATCTGACGATAATCCCACTAGCTTCTTGCCGGATTTGGCTCGATCGTGGCTGGATTGTGTCAGATCACGCGTAGGGCCTACTGGATCCCGAGCCTTCACGTTCACAGGGGCTTCCTGTCCTCGGATCCTCGCCCGCGCTTCCAGCATGGATGCCCCGGAGGGTCCTAAAGTCATGCGTCGTGGCTCGGACGACGTGTCTGACTCATCCTCAGCGGCGGATTCGTAGTTCGAGGACGCAGCTTGGCTGACCCTCGGCGACGACACCGGATCCATAGTGCGCGACCTTTCTCCGATGATGGAATTAACTCTGGCAAAGAGGTCCCGCGTCGCGCATACTATGAGATCCAGGTCTAGCTCAAAGATATCCTCTGTGTCGAACACACCAGCTACGATGCCTGACTCCGTAAGCAAACGTAATAGATCCTTGACTGCCACCAACTTGTTCGCCGTTTTCGTTGGTGCTCTCACCGGTTCTCTTGGATCTTCGATCTGTCGTGGATTCAGGATCTGCATGACAGGATCTTGATGCAGGAAGTCGCGTAACGCTTGATGTCGATACACAAACTCGAGATCCTTGTCTGACCAGCCTGACCTGATCCAGCATGATCATTCTTCCGACTCTGGAGCGTGCATCGTCGTCTCGCGTAGTCTTACTCGTGTTCGTCGTCTTTCTCGTTTCTTCGACTAGCGGGGTTGCGTTTAGGTACAGTGTTGACTTAACCGGTGAATCTGCAAATGCATACCGATTTCGCCTTCACTTTCCC
>NW_003303638.1:183712-218401 GCF_000142945.1 Phytophthora infestans T30-4
TATCACTACCAACACTAGATTCGCAATTCCCAACCTTCTCTCTAGCTCGTACGGCCAATGTAGTTCCGGTTCTTGAGGGCAGGAAGGCACTTGCGTGTTACTGTGCAAATTGAGGTCTGTATTGATATTTAAGCTTATACCTGCCTGGATTTCTACCTTCTATGTCTTTCATCTGCTAAATCCGTTACCAGGCTCGGCTGCATGTCCCTTCTTCCCTTGACCCATCATCCCAGCTGTGTTATCTTCAGATCCACCGGATCCATGACGTAATCATCATGGTCACCCCATTATGGGTACACTCATCCGGATCCAGGTCGCTTGGATCCACCTCACGGTAATCGTACACTCGCCGTGGATCCGCGCTCTCCAATCATCAATATCATCTTGCAACCGTCTGTGATCTCCATTGTCCCACGAAAGTTCCAGATCCACTGCATCCCTCATCCCTGTACCCTGGATCCAGGTCCTTCTATGCGGGATCCTCCCTCCATGGATCCGAACTCGGAAGTATGGGATCCGGGGTACCTCGCGGTGGATCTTGACTCCTCATTAGCCGTGGCTACTAGATCCATCTTCAGAGGGCACCGACCATCCTTCCTTCATAGGATCCACAGCCGATCCACTCTTGTATAGTATATCCCATATCCATTTAAGTGAATCCAGGTAAGGGTGGATCCGAGGTAAGTCTTGGTGGATCTTGCCTTCTCGTACATCGCTCAAACCAGATTCATCGTCATTTCATACGGGGTGCTGCTCGTCATGGCTAATCCACCACCGGCAACTTGCATCCGTGCCACCAACCCAAATCCTCTCTAATCACTTGAAATTGTCACTGATGCGGGATAGTGACCCCGCGTCAGGCCCATTCTCTTATTTCTGAGAGCCACAGCGTAACAGCAGCTGATGCCGGTGCCACTAGGCCAGAATCTGTGGGTAGACAGCTTACAGGTGGTGGTGTGGCGGCAAGGTCGGCGACGGAGCCGACAACGGTGAGGACGAAGGAAGGCGAGAGACAACTGGACGGACACGAAGAGCTGAACGACGCGGAGGAGGCTCGACTGCACGAGGGTGTGATGTCGAGGCTGCCAGCAATCCCAGCGACGCGAGGAGCGAATGGGGCGGCACGACGAGCCGGTGAAGCAGAGAGTGGTGGCGGTCTAGCAGTGCGACCAAAGCGACATCACGTACGGTTCCAGCTGACGACGGATCAGGAACGAGCGGCAGCGGCAAAGAGTGACGCTAACGCACGACGCATGACGACATCGGAGACGCAAGTGACGGCGACGGCAGCAGCCGCGAGCGACGGTCAAGTAGTTCGGCCGCGACCAGTGGAACTGGCGGCTGTGACAGCGAGACGACGATGTATGAGTGCAGCGAAGCATCAAGGTGAACGAGGGGCGGATGTACCACGAGCGGGGCGAGCATCGACAACGACGGCGACGAGTAGCAGTGATACGGAGGAACCTGTGTTCCCCATACGTGGACCTGACGGAGTGCAGAGTGCACAACAGTGGTTGAACGCTGCGTCAGCGGCGTTACAGGCACGGAACGGGGTCAAGCGGGCGAGCAAGAACCACAGACGCTACAGATGACAGACGGGTTGATCATCAAGGCACAGCAACGGAGCCGGCTAGTGCAACGAGCGGTGGAGGCGGGTGACTACCGAGGCATGAAGACGGAGATTCGACACGGGCGAGTATTGGTGCGGACGACGCAAGGACTACGGGTATTGCTGCCTCCGGGGTTGTGGTCCGCAGCGTTCAAAGAGCATCACGATTCAGTGTGGGCTGGCCACTTACGGGCGCCGCACACTTACGAGAGAATCGCACAACGGTATTGGTGGCCGGACTTACGACGCGAGGTGAAACGCTGGGTGCGCGGATGCCAAGAATGTGGCAGTCGCAAGGCCAAGCCACGAGAAGTTATTCCACCACTACGCAGTATTCGGGGCGGTGACGTTGGAGATCGATGGGCGCTTGATGTGGCAGGGCCGCTACCTGTCGCTGGAGGCGGTAAACGATACGTGATCGCGGCCGTCGAGTATGTGACTCGATACGCAGTAGCTAAGGCGGTCAAACGGCATACGGCGGAGAATGTGGCACGGTTTCTTATGGAAGAAATTGTGTTGAGGTTTGGTAGCTTTCGCGAGCTATTGACGGATGGAGCTCCCGAGCTCACGGGGCAAATGATTGAGCGGCTTGTAGTGCTGCTGCAACCACAACAAGTGAATCATGTGCCCTACAGACCTCAAATGATCGGTTTAGTGGAGAGGTTTCATCGTACGTGGAAAGATTGCGTCTCTACGTACATGCAGGCAGACGCGCAGGACGACTGGGCGACTTGGGTGTGTACGCATACAACTCAGGGCGGCACTCGACGGTGGCGTTATCTCCAAATGAACTGATGATGGGAAGACGATTACGAAGTCCGAACGACTTGCTAAGTGAGAGCGGCGTGACGGAAGCCGGCGAATTGACGGGCTACCATCGCCGATTGTTGGCAGCCATGCGAAGTAGCTACGAGGTGGCAGAGCGCGCACGACGGCATGAACAGCTACGTCAGGCCCGGTATTATAACTACAAAGTAAGGAATCGGCGAGAGTTTGTGGCAGGCAATCGCGCGTGGATGTACAGGCCACCAAGAGGACCTAAAGCAACCAAGTTCGTGCATCAATGGGTAGGGCCGATGACGATTATCGAGCCAGTGGGGTATGAGAATTTCTTAATTGAGCGCGAGAATCAGAACGGATTGCCTGAGCGGTTTATTGCGCACGTGTCGTTCCTGATCACGTACAATTACCCAGCGGACTTGTAAAAGCGAGCGGCGCAGAGCAACTCGAGTATGAAGACCAGAACACGGAAGAAGGTGATGTCGAGGCGACAGGAACGGCTGCTCGAGCAACGACGGCATCTGTACATGCCCCAACGGGAGGGAACAGTAAGAAGCGTAAGGCGAGAACGACAGATAGAGAGCCTGCGTGGAGAAGCACGAGTGGCCTCCTGGTGGAAGTACGACGACGAAGACGAAGGAACAAGGCAGGAAAGCACTACGTACTTGAGTACGCACTGCAGCCGAAAGAACGGGGACAGCGAGTATTGGCAGACGATGAACTGTACTGGGTCTCAAGCGTGGAGTACGACGAGTTATTC
Organism: Phytophthora infestans T30-4; assembly: GCF_000142945.1. Lineage (NCBI taxonomy): Eukaryota > Oomycota > Peronosporomycetes > Peronosporales > Peronosporaceae > Phytophthora > Phytophthora infestans. The sequence goes on from NW_003303638.1 coordinate 186,862, forward strand.
ACTGCCGGCAGAGTCGTGGAAGACTCCGGGGTGGAGGAAGGCGTGTAGCGGATCATGCGACGATGTGTGCCATATGACGGAAGAGTCAGGCGGTGATCGGCAGAAAGAGTGTCACTCGGTCACGTCGGACTCGAGGGGCATGACGGATGAGTACGGCCGAACGAGCGGATACGAGTGCCCGGCTGGCGCTGGGCTGGGTTGTGGCTGGTTGAAGTTCTGCCAGACGGTCGCCGTCAACGATGAAGTGAGACTGGCGTGCGGCTGGCAGAGGATACCGAAAGAAGCAGTCAGTTTGGATTTTGCGACGAAGAGCGCAGACGGTATCGCGTTTGCGACGAAGGACGGAGACGAGCTAAAGTCAGCGGCGGAGTACGCGGACACTGAGTGAGGAGACGGACGTGAGAGAGAAGACGGACGTGGGTGTGAGACGGAACTGAGTGAGGAGACGGAGGCGTACGAGTCGTACGTGAACCTTAAGTGCGAGGCCTGCGGAGGACCTGAGTCGACGGGCGACAAGGGGCTGACGTGGAGGGGGGACGACGGCGTTGAGTGCCGGAGGACCTACGAGGGCGACGAGTGGACGAGGTATCAGTGGAGAGCGCTTGGTGCGGCATCGCGGGCGGCGAAGGCAGAGACCAAACGAGGTGACGGAGCAGGAGACCAGGTGGGTCCCAAGTTTGCTGACGGCTGCAACGGAAAGGAAGGCGCCTGAGGCGTACTCCTAAGTGGCTAAGTGAGCGATTCCGGGTCTGTGCTGGAACGGCAGAGTCGGTGTAGCAGGTCAAGAGCTAGCTGGTGCTGAGGACACGAGTGGCAACGAGAAGTCTTAGCGTAAGTTGAGCAAACGAGGAAGCCTTAGCGTAAGTTAAGCAGACGAGAAGTCTTTACGAAAGTAGAGCAAGACGAGTACGAGGTTGGTGCAGTGCGGCGAGTAGCCGTAGCACGACTAATAGAAAGTAGGAGCGGACACGACAGTGGACGTTCCGGCGCAGGGATCAAGTGGATTCCTGTCGGCCATTGGACGAGTTTACCTTTCCTCAAGCAGTTGGCGGAAGGAAACGAACGACCGCGCAGTACTGTGGCCATACGACCCGCCCCACGGCCGGACGAGATAATTGGCCCGCTTCACTAGGATGGTAAAGCGTCATTTAGACTCCAAATTTATTAACGTTTCTTTATGGGTCTACTAAGCCAGCTATAATTAACACCTCTCGTGTTTTGTTGTTGTCTTGCCGCTCCATTTAAAATCATATCCTACGCCCTTGTCGGCGATACGTCCGCCCGTTTAGTAGTATCGGATTTTGCTGTCTAAACAACTCTTAGAAAACAATGATTTACAGCAGTAACACATATAATTTCTTCTTAGCCAATCTAAAACTTTCTATCTTTATGGATCAGGTGACAGCGTTTATTGGCACAGCGCTGCTCTAACGGGCAGTTCTTACGACCAGCTTCTTGTTCTACGATTTGGCAGCTCAGTCAGTTACCCCACACTCAGATAATACTTAATATTTCTACAACAAAACAGTTGTAGTTATTATTTTAGTCATTGTAACTTGCAGAAACTACTAAGAACGTAGTATTACGTATATTAATAGTATGGCCCCGAAAACACGCATACATGTATGATAAGCACCTTGCAGCATAGGAAGCGCCTGTAGGGGCTATTTCATTTGAGAATAAGTAGCAATCAAATATTAAAATCAACATGCATTATTAAAAAAGTAAATACTTGATAGTAGATGCCGCCTTCGGATAATGGATAGTCTTGTGCAAATCTCCATATGTGCTCTGTGAACCACATGAATTTACTGATGTAAGCTACATAATCCTATTTTAACCAATTGAAGCCGCCTTCGCTCCGCTCGACAGCCAATGATAAAGCTCAAAAATCTGAGCGTTTCGTGTGACGGACGGACAGACACCGTGCTGGCCTTAGTAGTTTAGGACTAGTCGGCGCCGCCGCTACGCGGCGGAGGTGGCAGGTTTTAGTCCCAGGGGAAATGGGCTCCTGCCTTAGCTGCGCTCCGGCGTAAAACATGTTTTACGTAAACGTGATGTATTAAATGCATATGATATTGGACATTCCTACTCTGAACCAAATATCCCCCTGTAGACAATGCTCTGGGTGTTAACGTCATCCTGATCCTCCAGCTTTGGGTACTCGACCAGTGCCTTAAATTATGATCTTGAAGTCACTCGCGACATCGCAACGTACAGCTGCCCGTGGGAGAAGCAAGACGTAGCTAGATACAGTGACGATTTAAACCAAGGCGTCCTTGGGCGGGTGAGAGCGCGGATTTACGTTGTCGAGTTTCTAAAACGAGGGCTCCCCCACGCTCACGTATTGATTATTTTGGCTGACGAAGACAAACCACAAACGCGCGAGATCGTAGACAAGATGGTATGTGCTAGGATCCCAGATAAGGATAAAAATGCTCAGCTGTATGAAACGGTCATTTCATGCAAGCTCCATGGTCCATGCGGGCCTGCAAACCCTGCAAAAAGGCCGGCAAGTGCACCAAAGGGCATCCCAAGCAACTAGCAGAAGTTACTGTGGTGTTGGAATTCCCACTTGAGCTCTAGCTACAAATGTAGTTAGGACGTTCCCACAACAATACGTCTACTAGGATAGTAAACGATCGTTCGGACGGACCTGAAGACCCCAGTTCTGCCCTTGCACCGGGACAAACTGGACCTTGTAAACTACTTATATAGGCCAACCAGTAAAAATAAGAACACGCTACTAACGAGCAAAGCTAGTATGTGTTATGAATCCTCGTGGTCCCAACAGCGGAAGGGTACCAGGCACGGGTAAGCCTTTTACGAGGTCATAGAGTGTTCAACACTCGGTTGGAAGAATAAAAGAGATGCAATACAACTCCCAGTCGTACAAATAGACAGCAATAAGCCGACACGTAAACCTCCCCATAGTAATCGGCCAAAATACACAGTCTCTTGGCCTTGCCGGATGAACCCTCGCTACAGAGCTTCGAGTTCACCGACAGGCATAACACACTCAAACAAGCTTGACCAGACGCTTACCTTGAAGCCGGACGTTGCTCTGTGTGCTTGAGTGGAAATTCTGTGTATTTATATTTACCCTTTCGGGTCTATTACTAATAAGAAGTCCTAATCAAATATACAAATATCAAATGAACAATGATCCGTTATGGATCTTCTTGCACGCCAAGCGTCGTCCGCACTGTCGCATGAGTATCTTTAACGGCCCGCGCCCTGTCCCAGACGGTGAACGTGTCTTCCAAGGGTCGTTGAGTCTTCCGTGAACTCATCTCAACCACCACCGAGGCTTCGTACCGTAGATGGTCTGTTCTTGGCCGCTGAATGCAAATCAGGCCAGTCCATTATTAATAATAAGGACAGCCTGGATTCAGTTACATATGGACCGTATCCAATATTCGTTGAGCGTTCGGTAGTGACGCCGTCGAGTCCCTTGCACTTTGGCGTCACCGTACATCACATGACCGAGGGTTCGTCGCTTGAACATCTTGGGCGGCGTCACGTCTTGTCGACGGGTGATAATTCGCAACTACGGAGAAATCACTACACCACAACTGCCCCTGTCGCAATGGAAGCCACGGTACTGGTGCCCGTTGTGACATTTCTTCATTCTCCAATTCACCATCCAGTCACCGTATGTCCAAGCGTTTGAATCGAGCCGTGTCCGACGCGTTTCAGCGTCTCAATCCTCGCCGACGTCGCGAACGTGAAAAGCTGGAGGTACGTCAGCTCATCTTCTTCTGGCGCCTTGCTCATCACTATGCATTACTCGTCTTGTTTCTTAGGAGGGTAAGACCGAGGGTTCGAACGCCCCTCAGCCTGCTATACTTCCCCCGACAGCAGCGTCATCAGCCGGTCCTCCGGCGCTTCCTGCCCCGGACTCTTCACCCCCTGCGGTAGCTCCTGCTGCACTCCCTGTCGCCGCAGAATCCACGGAGATGGCTCCTCCTGCGCCTGCTGGTGTCCACCACCACTCACCGAGATTTTGCTGCGCGCCATGCTGGCTGAAAGTACGGAGGCATTGGTCGATCACATGATGACCTCAATAATTCCGTACACGACTGCAATGGCTCGTCACCAAATGTAGCTTAGCGTTGCGCCTCCTCTCCACGGCGATGTCCACGCTCAACGTCGCCTCGAGACTGCTGTTGGCTTCGATGATATTCTCGCTGCTGTACAGCCTCTTTCTAACGCCCTGTCAGCATTACCCGTCCGAGTTACCAGCTTGGAGCGTCAGTTGCGGTTTGCTCAGACCGAGGCTGCTGCTGCCGTACGTTCGGTGGCACCCCAAATCATGGCTCGGGAGAACGCGGAGGCGTTCCTCAAGGCTGCCAACGCTGAGATCGAAGCCCTTCACAAGGACATCAAGATTCTCCGCGAGTCGAACGCCAAGAACTACGCCATGCTCGCAAGTGTTCAGGCCACCATGGAGCGACATTCAGAAGACGTGAATCGTCTGCACTGCGAGGTTCAAGATCGGGACGCTTTCATCGCCACATTGAACAAGAGCTGGCTCGTGAACGCGAGGTGTACAAGTCTTCAATCGGTGCGAACACATTGCAGACTCGGAAGCTTCATCTCCTTTTGGTCAAGCTTGCCAAGGGCAAGTATGTTGACAACGACACGCTCAAGGTCCTCGAGCCAGCAAGACCGTAACACTCGCCTCCTCCAAGTTAATCGCATTCTCCGTGCACACGTGAGTCTGGCCGGGATGGATCCCGAGGTACTGCGTCTGGCTGTTGATGGTATTTTCCTAATGTTGCTATTTCCACCGTGTGTTCAGCAACTAACGTCCGTTCACAATCCTTCGTGATAGGTCTGACTGCGGGTGAGCTGGACCTGGACGCCCTGGACTTCGATCAAGAGACGTTGGTCGCTTTGCAGCACATTCAGTCTACTGCCGCGTCTTTGGACGATCCTCAAGCTCTCCCTGTAGCTTTGGCCAAGGCCGCTCACCAAGTGGCCCATGGAAAGCCCCACAAGCGCCTTCGACCAGGTGGCGAGGGTTCAGACGACGAGCTGGACGACTCTATCGAAGACAAGGCTCCCATCCCGACGGACAAGGTCAGTACTTCGATGGCAGCTGATGGTCTCGGTGATGCGCCACCTGCCGACACTTCAACCCCCAAGTCGGCTCGTAGGTCGCTATTCGGTCCGAAGGCGTGGAAGCAAGCGGCCCAGAAGAAGCGCAAGAAGACTCGTCCTCGCTCTCCTGCCAAGATGCCCAGACGTCATTTGAAGACTCGGTCCAAGTCTGTACCATCTTCTCCAAGCGCACGGTCGCCACCTCCTACACCAGCGTCTTTTTCAACTCCCGCCGTGGTCGACCTCAGCGGCGACCAGAGTGACGTGGACATGAAGGATGATGGTCCAAGTGGTGTCCCGTTAGTTCAAGAAGCTGCCACCGAGTCTTCGGGTAAAGACGTGAACCCTGGGGATCACGACGATGCTCCCGGTCTTCCTGACGCGCCTTCGCCCCCGCCTCAGGGTCCTCCCGATGTGGCCAAGCCACCAGTTTCGACGATCTCGCCTTCTCCAGCAGACATACGTGCTGCTGAGGAAGGGGGGGGGGGCTCTGCGCGAGGCCGAGCAAATGCGACTCATGTTCGGCTTAAGTGATGAAGGTGAAGAGTCGGACCAAACTGTCCCACAAGGCAAGTCTGCTTCGTCGTCGGTTGAGACTTCTAAGACAGTTGAAGTCTCGGGAGTGGTTTCTACAGCAGGGTCTGCCCCTGTTGAAGCTGCTCCACTAGCCGCCGTGTCTTCAAAGCCGGCTCCGACTGTTCCGACGGCTGTCGTACCAAGCGTGTCTTCGCCCGACTTTTCGATGGAGATTGATGACGATGGACATGCTGATGACGATCGTGGAGATGACGTGGATGACAATGAACCTTCGGTGGATGATTCTCCTGATGCCCCCAGTGGGTGCGGTGATGCTCCGCCACCTACCGATCATTCAAGCACACTCGATGACGAAGATATTGAAGAATCCGACGGCAACTGGAGCGGTTTTGGGCCAGCTCGGCCTCCGACTTCTCCTCGGCCGAATCCTTCGCCGATGGTCACTTCTCCAATCATAGTCGGTGGTCCGCCTCCTCCGTCATCGGCAAGCCTCCAAGCATCACCATCTTCGCCTCCTGTTCCGGCGTCTCCTCGCCCGTCTTCTTGGAATCTCGATGCTGGACCTGGGCGCACGATCACGGCCACCTACACTTCGGTGCCGCGTCGTGGTGGTGCACCGTCGGTTAAGCCGTTGCCTCACCGAGTGTTGCCTGGTGCTCGCCCTACGGTACCGGCTTCGTCCACCTTGCCACCGTGGGTTCTTCCGTACTTGGACATGGGATTTACTGACGCAGGTGCCACGAAGTGTTTCGAGCGACTCTTAAGTATGACCCTCCGAACCAACTGGTGAGGTGACCGTCCGTACGTCGTTGGAGGGTCTCCAAGCGTACTTTGACTATTCGCATCCTGATCATTCGTACCAGCAACTTCGGCAGCTTTACCCTCTTCAAGCGTGTCTCTTCGACACCGTTGGTTTCGATCCAAGCGTCCCCATCTCAAAGCGTGCTCCGATTGAGACGCGTCTCAAGATGATCTGGGCGAACCTTCGGGGTGACGGCGGTAAGCAAGGTGACCTCGGGTTCGCGTTGTGGGAGCGTCTCCACTGGCTTCCGTTGGCTGATATTGAACGAGGTCTCGCTGAAGAAGGCAAAAAGGTTGGCCACGACAAGGAGCGCTTGAAGGAACTGAGAGCTCTGTTGAAGAAGCTCTTCAGTGAGCGCGATCGTCGTGCCGATCGTCTCCGTAACAAGTACCGTGAGCAGTACATGGCGTGGAGTCGTGACTCGGTTTCCTCTGGTGCTTCCGGCGCGCCGTTCATTCGTCCCGAATTGCTTTTGGAGCCGTCGAAGCCGTGGTACCCCATTGAAAACTTGTCGTTCGCACCTCGGACTTCTAACTCGCTTTCTGAAGTTCCGGCTCTCGTTGCTCGTCAGCCCTGGCGTACTGGATGGATGAACGCGCCGCATCAGCACCCGTACAACACCACGTACTTTCCGTGCCAGTGTGATCCGGAGCTTTTCAATCCTCGTGGTACGCGTTTCGTGGAAGCGTATCGAAGCGTGGTTGTTGATCCGTCTCTGGATGTCAATGAGTTTATTCCGACCTGCCGTTTGTTGTTTGACTCGCCACCGGTCACCCCACGTCCCGCACTAACAGCTGCTCCTGTTGAAGCTGGTGCCGAGAATTCGCAGGCTCCGGCTACGGCTCCAGCTGCCGAGGTTCAGCTTCCTGATGAAGAGGAGAAGGAGAGTGAGGCCTCAACTTCGTTGGCACTCTTGGTCACCGCTGCCAGGTAATTGGAGTCAGTTTGAATCCTCGCTGCATGCTCCACGACGTTCTCCGACATCCCAGCTAACTGTTGAGGGATCCAGCGAGGTTTCGTTTTCAGTGGTCGCACCTTGGTCAGCATTCATGCTTTCTTATTCTTAATCCACTTCCACAGCGTAATCATGTTCATGTTGTTCTTCAAATGCATATACAATTTGTTGTTGCAGTAACGTTTTTCGTCTGTTACCACAGGCTGCATCGCCCTGTGGGCAGCTAACACGTGATCCAGTCACGCTAGTCTTCGTCCGCCACTTGCGCCATCTGCAGCCGATTCTCGCTCTTCTTGGCTCGCAAATAGTCGTACATCAGACCTCCACATGACAAGTTGGATGCTGGTTCCCAAGTTGGGTCTTCGTAGCCAACCCACTTGACTTTGAACTCGCGTACAGCACGCTCCGTGCTCGTCGACAGTGGTGTTCTGTCGTCGAGGATGGCCTCGACTTCATATTCACCGGCAACTTGATCTGGTTCCCAGCTGTCTTCAGGCAACAGTTCCTCATCGAAATCGAGTCTTGCTTCATTAGTCGCGTCTAGTACCAACCGAGTGCTCGGTCGACCGTTGGATTCGTTGATAGCCTTGAGTCTCGACACATGCACCACTGGGTAGAAGAGATACCCACTTCGGTCTGGCAGCTCCAGCTCGTACGCAAACTCTTCCACCTTGCGCTTGATCCGAAAAGGTCCATGCCACCGATGAGCTAATATCTTCGTCAGGCCTGGTTTGATGCGTTCCATGTACAACCCCGCCCGGCTCCCAATCTCAAAACGAAATCTCGATGGGGCTCTTGCACGATCATCTGTCTCTCCCGAAGCTTCTGGAGGGTCCACCGAGTGTTCGTCCCCACTTGGTTGAGGTACAGCGGCTTTTTCCAGTCGACTCAGGGCATCATTATGCTTTTTAGCCCTTCGCTCCTTTTCTACAGCCTGATAATCTTTGGCCATAGTGAGGGCGATCTCGTGCTGTCGATTGATCTCACGCCGCCACGCCAGTGCGTCAGACTTCTTGCCAAATCCTCGTTTGAGTGATGACGACATCGCCCTCAACGTCGACTGAGCGTCCCAACTGTGAACGAGGTAGAACGGTGTTTCCTTCCTCGTAGTGTCCTGAGAAGTATTAATAGCTAATACCAGCTTCTCCGCGATTTCGTCCCAATCTTGTTGTAGAGGGTCTTTCGCGTACACTCGTACGGAACCCATCACTGACTTCACCGAGCGTTCCTACTGTCCATTATCCTGTGGCCGATAGCTCAACGTTGCTTGTGATCTTGACTGCATCATCTCTGCGGAGGCTTGGAAAACCTCGCTCATGAAGCGTGGGTCGCGGTCGTGCCTTATTAATGATCGGGCTCCGAACCGTCGGTACACACGTTCTTCGAACACTTGGGTAACACTCAGCACAGTCGTATCCGACATAGCTTTGGCGATAGCGAATCCCGTGAACGAGCACTAAAATAGGAGCAACGCCGTGTTGCCCCTACGAGATTTCGGTAGTGGGATCACAAAATCTATCGAGACGATCTGGAAAGGTCGTTCGGCTAGCACGTTACCAGGTGAGTATCCACGAAGCTGTGGACGGCTTCTACTCGAGCTGCAATCTGGACATGACTTCACATGTTTCTCCACGTCAGCGTACAAGCCGATCCAATAATAATCGGACTTAACGCGATGGAACGTTCTCACCACACCTTGATGTCCTCCTTCCAGCGAGTCGTGGCAGTTCTGCAAGACCTCTTGAATCATCGTTGTTGGTACCACAAGCCGCAGCTTGGTCTCCTCTTGCCAACCGTGGTCGTACCGACGATTCAATCCAAGATAGTGAAGCACGCCGTCTTCTGATAACACGAACCGGTCAGCATACTTCCAGGCATCTCGAGCTTCTTTGTAACTCAGCTCTTCTGCTTGGCCCTGAAGCACCTTCTTGATGTTAAACCGACGAGTTGTAGTACAGGGTCGGCCTCCACCGGTGCTTTGCGATCTGCCGCGAACTTCGTTTGAAACGAACCCTCAGTGCTTGGCCCACTACGTTCCTTGGCCGGTTCTTCAGCTAAACGCATCTTCTCCAAGTATTCAAACCAACCTCCTTTACGTTGAACGAACCCTCAGAGTGCGTTGTCAATCATACGCTGGTAGATCATCGGCGCGCTCTTTAACCCGAAGGGCATGCGTAACCACTCGAAATGTCCGAGTGCGCAGACAAACGCCGACACTTTACGTGCTCGCAGGGTCATCATGACCGCCCAGAAGCCGCTTGCAGCATTTAGCGAGCAGAACCATAGGTAGCACTCGAGATCGGTCAACAGATCGTCGATTTGCGGCATTGCATACTCCATGATTGCGGTGATAGCATTCACCATCTTGTAATCAATGCAGAGCCCGATGTCCAGCCCGTTCTTTTTCATCACAATCACGATTGGCGATGCCCATGGACTGTCTGAAAAGACGATCAGTCCTGCTCGCAATAAAGTGCGCAGCAGCTCGTACAGTTTGCCGAGAAATCGTAGCGGCACGCGCTGGGCACGCTGTTTAATTGGGACGTGCCCCTGTGTGTCGATATCGCATACCGCGCCGTAGGCTGGCGGCGGCAGTGCGTTACCACTAGCAATCAGGATCGGCTCGTGGCTCTTCAGCGTCGCGACCAGACGTTCCCTGCGATCGGTCGACAGCTGGGGGTCAGCAACATTGGACGCATTGTAGTCTATTGTCGTGTTGATTTCTTCGGTAAAGTCCGGCAGGAATGCCAACGCCTTCGCGTAGTCTTCTAGGCTAATGTTGTTTGCTGGGTGTTCGTAGAAGTCATTCTCGTGTCCTCCGTTGCTTCATTTTCTTCGGTTGTTAATACTCGAGCAACCGAGATGTACGTTCCGTCCAAAGTCGCTACGGACTCTTCTCTTGACTCAACGTCGGCATCCGCTTTGATTTCAACAGTCGGTACTGGGTCCATCTCCTTCCCATCCTGGTTTCCCATCTCTGGGCCACCTGCCGAGTCGTTGTTCGCAATATTGAATGCGCAGACAACCGACATATTGGGCTGTTGACTTTTGTTCAGCGCCTCGGTCGGCCGTTGTCTTGACAGTTCGGCATTCGCACCAATCTCGCAACGAACACTCGGTGCTGTATTCAACACCTTCAGCGCGATGTCTGCATCATCTGGATCAACCACCGATGTCTCGTTCGCAGATTTGGCTGCACCCAAGGCCGGGACAACTTCGTCAAAACTGGTGACTCCATTTAATCCAGTGCTGCTACTTGTCGCTTCCGTGGTCGCCCCAGACTTGACACGAACACTCGTTGGCGTATGTACAACGTTTACCGGCCTCAGTAGTTCGTGTGTACGCGCTTCCGAGGCTTCGTTTGCAATATTGCCTCCGCCGTAAGTTGTCGTGTAAGTGGCTAAAGGTTCTTCGGAAGGCTGACCGTCGGCCGAGTCCCTGGCTGTCACCCCAGACGCCAGACAGGCCTCCACTCGTTCACGTTCCTCCATGATCAATGCCCAGCGCTCTGCACAGGTCAGACGATGACTAGAGTCCATTAGCAATGCTTCAAGAGGCCGTGCTAGCACTCCACTGGGTTCTGGATAGTCCGATCGATCCACTGCCGAAGGCTGAGTTGCAAGCCATTGCTCGTAGATTTCACATTCACGCTGAAACAACCCACGGTCTCTGCAACGTTCGTAAGCTAGCACCTGCCAGTCTTGGTACTTATTGGAATCCAGACACACATAGCCTTCACCTCGCGGCAAATCCCCATCTGGAATCCACATCGCGATCGGGTCGTGCGCTGGTTGGTACACAGTTTGGTCAGACACATTGGTTAACCGAATCCTTTGAGGCCGTCCACGCCAAAACCTCGCCACTGACGGGATTAACTTGTCCGTTCGACGAACCCGCAGTACGTGTTCTTCCAGTCCGACTGGACGCTTCGCTAGTCGATATTCTCGCCACTCGTGCGCTTGAATGTTCAAACGCTCGGGTGGCCCGGCGTTAACATGGGAGCCGTACTCTTCGCTGTCGATCATGTTCTTTGCCTTGATCAGTGGGATTTGAACTTCGTGTGGTAATTGCGCTGTGCCGTGAAACAGGTCCAACCGGATCCCAGCTGGGATCATAAAGTCGGTCCCGAGTACCACGTCGACGCCTGCACTATGCGCCCTACGCACATCTCGAATTCGTACACCATCTCCCATCCGAGCGTAATCTTGACGCACGCTCGTCGCGTCGTAGACACCTTGCCTTCGTTGATTCCTTGAATGTCAATGCGGCGTCCGTGATCGGGTACATCTCGGAGCCGCAACTTCTTGGCAAAGGCGTCGGTGATCACACTAACGTTCGCTCCTGTGTCGAGGAGAATCCTCGTTCGCTGGTCGTTCACAGCGCCTTGGACCAGAGCTCTCATTCTGATCCCTCGGTCGAAATTCTTGGCCGACCACCACCCCTGTTTCTCGCCAGGGTTCAACTTCATCATCTTAGAGTGACCCTTGGGATCGTCTCGCGCTGCACTCGAAACCACGCCGAACGAACCCTCGCTGGTGCCCTCATCAGCATCAGCACACTCCACTCTCTCTCCAACACCTCCACCGAAGATTCTACTCTTCTCCTTTTCATTTTCCGTCGCGCTCACACTTGTTACATAATTATCAGGCCATTCACTCTGCCCCATGAAAGCAAAGATACACTCTGCTTCCATTGAAGGATCGGTTAACTGTGGTAGCCCGATAGGGACCAACCCAGTTGTAGTTGGCGGGCTGCCTACTTTAAATGACGTTCTTGAACGAAAGCCTTGAGCTCTGGCGGGAGTTCTTTTTCGTGCCTTTAGTACGCACGAATTCGGCAAGGTCTTGAAAGTTGCGGAAACGTTCGCATTGTCCAGCATCGTGGAGTTGTTTGCAGAACTTGCATCGCTTGTTACAGTAGTGGGCGGAGTGACTCATGCCACCGCATACCACGCATGGTCCGTACTGAGGTCGTCGTTTTTTGCGGTTGAAGTCACGTCGACCGGTCCTGATTAAACCACGGTCACCACCTAGGCGATCTTAATTGAAGCCACGCTCGCAATCAGGCGTGTTCCCAAGCGTCTAACGGTTGTCGGAACGTGCGTAGGTGCCTTCCGCGGCTACGCGGCGCTTTTTGCATTTGCCGCGGCGAGGTGTCGGTATTTTTTTTTCGTTCAATGAGAAGTCACCATCCGTATTTTCGGGCTGAAAGTCGTTATACTCGTCTTGGTCATCGTTGTAGGTGTTCTGATCTTCATTTGAATACTCGGTGCCTCTCTGAGCTGCTTCACGATCCTCCAATTCAGCTAGTCGATCATCCACCGAGGCTTCAATGAGCGTTACGCTTGCTTTGTTGCGACTCTTGGAGTTTCGATACGCACTGTCACACTTATCCATTCACTCCTTGCCCTTGAGAACATCTTCGATTATCTATTCGAGCTCGTGAATGTCGGTGAATCGAGTGTGGTAGAGGCTCTCCGCCAACTTGTCATCATCACACGTTGCCAGGAACTGCTGTACGTATTCTTTCGCGTCACGACCACTGTAGATGGGCGGTCCGAGCGTAGCCATTCAGCCTGTTTATGTAGTCGCACAGATGTCCATTACGTTCCCGCTTTGAAAAGTAGTAACGGGACAGTACCGTCTGCTTGAACTGTGAGCAGTAGTAGCGGATGAACGCATCACTCAACAGCTTCCACTTGTGCTTTGTCGTCTTCAGAAGTTGACGGGACTAATGAATGGCTCCGTCCCGGAGACTAAGCTCAAATGGAATGCACCATTTGTCGGCATCTGTGTGGGTTCCAGTCATTTCGTAGACGAACCCAGGGAGCCCCTGCATACAGTTCTCGCTCTTGTTGCGAGAGCCTGAGAACGGCCTGATTCGATCCAATGGTCGGTGCGATGCCATTTCAATCCTCGGTGTCGGGTCCACGTCGTTCAGCGTCGCCAGCTCATTCATCCGACGCATCAACACGAGTTGAGGGTCTTCCTCGTCGAATGTACGCGCCAAAATGTCATCGTCACTTGATGAACCGTCGCTGTCGATTTGACGACGTCCGGCACCACATTTGGGAGCTCGCGCACCGCCTCGGCGACCGACCGAACCCTCGTTACCAGCGTAAACACGTTGCATACGGCTATCCGAACGTGGCGTAACCATGTGCGAGTCTTGAAAGTACGGTGAAGCCTCGGTAGTGCCAAAAGGCACCGCGGTCAGCTCCACGCTTGGTCGGAGGAGTATGGTCGAGTCTCACGGGTGTTTGCGGAAGCGGAATCTTGGAAGGATCTTCATCAAGAACGGTCGGTCGACTCACAGGCAGCTTTGCAGCGTTGATACCGACTGCACCAAATACCTTCCGAAGCTTCTTCTTCCATTTCTGAATAGCAGCTCTGGCATCATGAGGACGCCAATCTTGGAGCGACCTCGTGGATGAATACGTCTCGTTATTGAAGCCCAGCGACAAAAGTAGTGAGACTGAATCCTCAACTACTTGGCTGGTGGAAAGCGAATTGACTGGGAATTGAAGTTCCTGCGCAAGCGCAGGCCAGTCGGCCTTTCTCTTGGGGATGGGCTTGAACAGCTGCATCCACTCATCATTCTGCATCAGCGCTTGTACGCGGTCGAAAACGCGCTAGGCGACTGGTGTATCACCGTTGATAGGTGGACGAGGTGCCTTCAGCAGTGCTGAATGCTTTGCACTCGCCACCGAAGGTTTAGAACCCTCGGTCCCATCGTCATAATCTTCGTAGGCCGGTTCCGGTCCCGCAACATCATTGAGCCCGTCGGCGAGGTTTCTCGAAAGGGACCTGGTCGCCCCGCTCAGCCCCGATGATAGCGTGGCCGTCTCCGGCGTCGCTGCACCTGGCTCTGGAGCCGGCGTCTTGTCTTCGTAATCTTCATAATCGTGGGCGTCAGGACCGCTGTCCGCTTCGTTCGTCGAAGCTCACTGAAAGCTCGGTGGCGGTTGCAAAGCGCGCAGCCGGGCTTGAACTCTCGTTGCCAGCCCCGCAAGACTTGGCAGGCGTAACTGGTACCGTTGGTTGTCCTTTCGCCATGTCTCTTGTTTTCGTTTTCTTGTTCTTCTTCTCTTGGTAGCTCGTAAACCGGAAGGCCATACAAACAGTACACAATGGTCACAATCTGTTTCCGGGTCGCGACACCAGTTGTGGTTTTGGAATTCCCATGTGAACTCTAGCTACAAATGTAGTTAGGACGTTCCCACAACAATACGTCTACTAGGATAGTAAACGATCGCTCGGGCGAACCTGAAGACCCCAGTTCTAACCTTGCACCGGGACAAACTGGACTTTGTAAACTACTTATATAGGCCAACCAGTAAAAATAAGAACACGCTACTAGCACGAGCAAAGCTAGTATGTGTTATGAATCCTCGTGGTCCCAACAGCGGAAGGGTACCAGGCACGGGTAAGCCTTTTACGAGGTCATAGAGTGTTCAACACTCGGTTGGAAGAATAAAAGAGATGCAATACAACTCCCAGTCGTACAAATAGACAGCAATAAGCCGACACGTAAACCTCCCCATAGTAATCGGCCAAAATACACAGTCTCTTGGCCTTGCCGGATGAACCCTCGCTACAGAGCTTCGAGCTCACCGACAAGCATAACACACTCAAACAAGCTTGACCAGACGCTTACCTTGAAGCCGGACGTTGCTTTGTGTGCTTGAGTGGAAATTCTGTTATGTATTTATATTTACCCTTTCGGGTCTATTACTAATAAGAAGTCCTAATCAAGTATACAAATATCAAATGAACAATAATCCGTTGTGGATCTTCTTGCACGCCAAGCGTCGTCCGCACTGTCGCATGAGTATCTTTAACGGCCCGCGCCCTGTCCCAGACGGTGAACGTGTCTTCCAAGGGTCGTTGAGTCTTCCGTGAACTCATCCCAACCACCACCGAGGGTTCGTACCGTAGATGGTCTGTTCTTGGCCGCTGAATGCAAATCAGGCCAGTCCATTATTAATAATAAGGACAGCCTGGATTCAGTTACATATGGACCGTATCCAATATTCGTTGAGCGTTCGGTAGTGACGCCGTCGAGTCCCTTGCACTTTGGCGTCACCGTACATCACATGACCGAGGGTTCGTCGCTTGAACATCTTGGGCGGCGTCACGTCTTGTCGACGGGTGATAATTCGCAACTACGGAGAAATCACTACACCACATTACACAAGCCAATGCCAATGGATATCCAGTGTACAGACGACGTCGGCGACAAGAAGGTGTTCTAAAGTTCAAAGGCAGGGAATACGACAATGCCACGATCAACCAGTGGGTTGTACAAAACAACCCGTGCTTATCCCAGACGTACAACTGCCACATAAATGTGGAAGCGTGCACGGATATATCTGCGGTTAAATACCTGTACAAGTATGTGTACAAAGGACTCGACATGGCTATACTCACCGTGGAGGAAGTTCGGGGAGGGCAGCAGAGCTCGCGTCGAGAGCCAAACGAAATTCTACGTTTCTTGAGCGCCCGTTACATTTCTCCGGTGTAGGTATGCATGCGCCTGCTCGATTTTACGATTCAGGGAAAAGCCCATGCGGTAACACAGCTAATAGTTTATCTCGAGTCAGGACAGACGGTTTGCTTCCGCGAAACGGAAAACCCGGAGGCGGTTCTGGAACGTGGTAGTCACACGATGCTGGCCAGATTTTTTGGGTTGCGTGCGAGTGAAGTGCCCAAGAATCATATTACCAGGACGACGTTGTATCAGGACATCCCTAAAGAGTTCTGCTGGAAAGCACCGGAGAAATGGCAACCGGAAAGATGCGTTCGCCGGAAATAGTGTCAAGCTGCAGTTGGTCGCATGATTCACGTGTCTCCTCGAGATATGGAGCGGTTCTATCTTCGCCTACTGCTCTGCCAGCGTATAGGTCCAACGTCGTTTGAAGACTTTAGAACGGTTAGCGGGATTGTCTGCCCCACGTTCCAAATTGCAGCGCGGGAGGCTGGATACTTGGAGAATGACAACGAGTGGATTTCGTGTTTGACGGAAGCGGCTGCGTTCCAAATGTCGTATCAACAACGCCAGCTCTTTGTCACCATTCTGGTGTATTCAGCTCCAGCAAATGTTGGTGTTCTATGGGATCGGTTATTCGCTGATCTTTCTCAAGACTTCGCACGCAAACATCAGGCTTTGATGGATGTGGTGTAGGGATTTCCAGATTCGACCATACGCCAACCTACTTAGGTCAAGAATCGGCTCGGTCTGATAACCCCGAGCTTAGGAACAAAGGATCACGGTAAGTACTCGGCGATCTGCCCGGAAATGCTATCCGGATTGTCGCTGAGCTCAACGGTCGCCTGAACTCAGCTGGAGGGTCGGTAGAGATTTGAAACGACTACATTTCACTATATATTTGTATAAGAAGCATATGATTAAATAGGGGGAGCCGAAAGGGCTCCCAGAAGATAACAGAGCAGAAATTTCCTAGTCCAAGGTGCGTGTACACTTTTCCGGTAAGTCCCTGCATAGGGCTGGATTATGCCTGCCGTCAATACTCGAGAGGCATAGCTTGTAGGGTATTGACTGGTAGCGCCAAGAGATTAGGTCGGTCCGGGTAGGACAAAGTCTCGCTACGCGCGAAAGAAAGCCCCGCAAACTCAGCGGGCCGGTACGTCGGATAGCCCGGCCGCCGTAACACTTCTAGCTGAGCAGCCTCTCATCGTCCATCCTTTGGTGGAGGGCACACGGTTGTGAACGAGCTCAGCCGAACCAAACTCGGCGGAGCCTCGGAAGTGATCTGACTTGGTTAGTTGGAACCGGGTGGAAGCGAGCCACTCGTCTGTTCCGGAAGGGCCGGACCGCGAGGGGACCACCCTCTGCGCAGGTCATACAACCGCCGACCTAACTCGGCGATTCGCTGTGGTTTGTGTAAGGAATCCACATCTGACGGTATTTGTGTGCTCTACTACACCACAACTGGTGCCGCGACCCGGGAACAGGAGTGTGTACTTGTTTTTATAGGTGCCAGCCAACCAAGTTAAGAGGAAGAGAAGAGAAAGAGAAGAGTGAAGATGGTCAAGGGATCAGCAACTCCGAGCGACGGAAGCCCAGCGACGGCTGGAGGGTCGCCTCTCGCGGGGTCGGACCCGGCGGATCAACGACTCATCGCCATGACGATGGAGGTGGGACGAACCGTCCAGTTCGACGAGGATGGCCAAGACCAGGAGAGCGAGAACGGAGATGCAAGTGAAGGAGAGTATGAAGAGAAGGCCGAGACCGCTGAGCTCGAAGAAACGAAGACTACCGCCGAGCTACTTGGCGAGGTGGAAGAGTTGACACTGCAGGTGGGACGCATGGGAGCCCCGCGTCCTGTCGAGCGCAACTTATCCGCCGAGCTCGACGAAGGTAAGGACGATGAAGAAGAACATGGCGTTGCTCAAGGGGACCGTCCGCCCCTTATTCCGAAAGCGACGAGGAACGCCGATACACCGAGGGCCAATAAAGTGTTGGCTCGACTCGGCGAGAAGATGAGAACGAGATCGGAATGGATGATGATGTTCGCGCCTGTGGCAATGGCGCAGGCGAAATGGCCGATGTTGGGTCCCGAGAAAATTCAACCGGTGCGTGCAGCCAACATCAATCAGTTGGTGGAAGAAACTGTGTTGCTGTTGAAGGCGATGGGCTATCAGTGCAACAGCCGACCAAACAGCCTCATCCTGTCCGACTGGAGTCTGACCCGTGGCGGATCTGAGCTCTGGCAATTGAAGAAGAAGTTGAGAGTGGCGTTTGGATTGGAGAAGGCCCCTGGTGGAACGAAGAAGGTGTACAGCCGAGTAGCCGAGTTCAAACCACTCGGTGAAGACCCAAGCAAAATTCCTTTGCCGAAGACCCCGGAGACGAAGAGACGTGAAGTGCTCCGCGCTACGCAAGGGACTCCGTACTTCGAAGACTCCCACATGCTGACTCCAATGAAGCTAAGCCCGACTCAGCGAGCGCTGAGTCGTGGACAGCGGAATGTTGGTCGGTACCGTGAATTGTATGACGCTGCAGACGAGGCTGAGGCTTACGAGGAGGATGAAGAAGACGACGACGCCTTCGACGTGAGAGGAAACCGTGAAGAAACCGTGAAGGACTACATCCGAAACTTGAGCTTTGACGCGGCTGAAGAAGACTCGACGCAGTACCTACAAGTCCGAACCCACGCTTCACTCGACAAAATCGCCGAGCTCGAAGGAAAGCGCTACCGTTCTGACGCGTCGCTCCAGTGGCTCAAGCGTTTCATCTACGAGATGAAGAGCACCAGGATGCCCCAAAGTGCCTGGTGCGAACCTTTCTCGCTATGCTTGGGACGCGCGGCGAAGAGTTGGTATAGGCAGCTGCCGAAGAAGACTCAGCGACGCTGGAAACTACTCAGCGAGGCGTTCCTGGATTATTATTGCTCACAGTTCGACCAATCCGCCCGCACTCGTTACTACTCGGCGAGACGTAAAGTCAACGAACCGATCTGCGACTTCCTGATCCGACTCAACGGGTATGCTCGGACAGCAAAGATCCAGTACGAGAAGGGTGGCGCCGACGCGGCTGACCATGTCGAACACTTCTTGCTGCATTGTGGTGATGACGATGTGATGGATTTGATGTACCCCTTGCAGTTGGAATACATCCGTAAGGTGGAGCAGATAATCAATCGTCGGATCCTCGGTGAAAAGCGCAAGAAGCAACGAACGTTAGTGTGATCACCGACGCCTTTGCCAAGAAGTTGCGGCTCCGAGACGAACCTGATCACGGACGCCGCATTGACATTCAAGGAATCAACGAAGGCAAGGTGTCTACGACGCGACGAGCGTGCGTCAAGATTACGCTCGGATGGGAGATGGTGTACGAATTCGAGATGTGCGTAGGGCGCATAGTGCAGGCGTCGACGTGGTACTCGGGACCGACTTTATGATCCCAGCTGGGATCCGGTTGGACCTGTTTCACGGCACAGCGCAATTACCACACGAAGTTCAAATCCCACTGATCAAGGCAAAGAACATGATCGACAGCGAAGAGTACGGCTCCCATGTTAACGCCGGGCCACCCGAGCGTTTGAACATTCAAGCGCACGAGTGGCGAGAATATCGACTAGCGAAGCGTCCAGTCGGACTGGAAGAACACGTACTGCGGGTTCGTCGAACGGACAAGTTAATCCCGTCAGTGGCGAGGTTTTGGCGTGGACGGCCTCAAAGGATTCGGTTAACCAATGTGTCTGACCAAACTGTGTACCAACCAGCGCACGACCCGATCGCGATGTGGATTCCAGATGGGGATTTGCCGCGAGGTGACGGCTATGTGCATCTGGATTCCAAGAAGTACCAAGCCTAGCAGGTGCTAGCTTACGAAGGTTGCAGAGACCGTGAGTTGTTTCAGCGTGAATGTGAAATCTACGAGCAATGGCTTGCAACTCAGACTTCGGCAGTGGATCAATCGGACTATCCAGAACCCGGTGGAGTGCTAGCACGGCCTCTTGAAGCATTGCTAATGGACTCTAGTCATCGTCTGACCTGTGCAGAGCGCTGGGCATTGATCATGGAGGAACGTGAACGTGTGGAGGCCTGTCTGGCGTCTGGGGTGACAGCCAGGGACTCGGCCGACGGTCAGCCTTCCGAAGAACCTTTAGCCACTTACACGACAACTTACGGCGGAGGCAATATTGCAAACGAAGCCTCGGAAGCGCGTACACACGAACTACTGAGGCCGGTAAACGCTGTACATACGCCAACGAGTGTTCGTGTCAAGTCTGGGGCGACCACGGAAGCGATAAGTAGCAGCACTGGATTAAATGGAGTCACCAGTTTTGACGAAGTTGTCCCGGCCTTGGGTGCAGCCAAATCTGCGAACGAGACATCGGTGGTTGATCCAGATGATGCAGACATCGCGCTGAAGGTGTTGAATACAGCACCGAGTGTTCATTGCGAGATTGGTGCGAATGCCGAACTGTCAAGACAACGGCCGACCGAGGCGCTGAACAAACGTCAACAACCCAATATGTCGGTGGCCCGCGCATTTAATATTGCGAACGACGACTCGGCAGATGGCCCAGAGATGGGAAACCAGGATGGGAAGGAGATGGACCCAGCACCGACTGTTAAAATCAAAGCGGATGCCGATGTTGAGTCAAGGGAAGAATCCATAGCGACGTTGGACGGAACGTACATCTCGGTTGCTCGAGTGTTAACGACCGAAGGAAATGAAGCAACGGAGGATACGAGAAATGATTTCTACGAACACCCAGTTAACAACATTGGCTTGGATAACTACGCGAAGAAACTGGCATTCCTGCCGGACCTGACCGAAGAAATCAACATGACAATAGACTACGACGCACCCAATGTTGCTGAACCCCAGCTGTCGACCGATCGCCGAGAACGTCTGGTCGCGACGCTGAAGAACCACGAGCAGATCCTGATTGCTAGTGGTAACGCACTACCGCCGCCAGCCTACGGCGCAGTATGCGATATGGACACACAGGGGTAATTAAACAGCGTGCCCGGCGCGTGCCGCTACGATTTCTCGGCAAACTGTACGAGCTGCTGCGCACTTTATTGCGAGCAGGACTGATCGTCTTTTCAGACAGTCCATGGGCATCGCCGATCGTGATTGTGATAAAAAAAGAACGGACGGGACATCGGGCTCTGCAAATGATTACAAGATGGTGAATGCTATCACCGCAATCATGGAGTATGCAATGCCGCAAATCGACGATCTGTTGACCGATCTCGAGTGCTACCCATGGTTCTGCTCGCTAAATGCTGCAAGCGGCTTCTGGGCGGTCATGATGACCTTGCGAGCACGTAAAGTATCGGCGTTTGTCTGCGCACTCGGACACTTCGAGTGGTTGCGCATGCCCTTTGGATTAAAGAACGCGCCGATGAACTACCAACGTATGATTGACAACGCATCCTGGGGGGGGGGGTCGTTCAACCTAAAGGAGGTTGGTTTGAATACTTGGAGAAGATGCGTTTAGCTGAAGAACAAGCCAAAGAACGTAGTGGGCCAAGCGCCGAGGGTTCGTTTCAAACGAAGTTTGCGGCAGACCGCGAAGCACCGGTGGAGACCGACCCTGTACTACAACTCGTCAACAGCTTCGTCGCTGACATGTTTACGAACGGGGAACCGGACGAATCATCGCTGGTACCTGTGTTTGGTCGACGGTCGTTTGGGGATGATATTTGCTTCGGTGGCGAGGATTTCGACAGCTGCCTGGCGATGCTGGACCGATTGCTGGCAAGATTTGCACAGTGCTGGATCAGCATTAGTTTCACCAAGAGCATCTTCTGCCAGCCCAAGGTGAACTTTCTGTCGCATAAAATTATGCCAGAATGTATCAGGGCTGATCCAAAGAAGCTTGCGGCCATCACCTAGCTTTCGTCTCCAACGAGTAAGAAGGGCATGCAGTCGTTTCTTGGAGCGGTTAATTACCACAGCCGCTTCATTCAAGACTTTGCGGTCTACGGTGCGGCGCTGTACCAGCTCAAGGACGAAGACTTTGCCGTTGAAGGTGGCCTTTCTGTGGCACGTCGCTCCTTTGAAAAATTGAAGACGAGTGTTTCACATTCAACCATCCTCAGGTACTTCGATCGGCCGAAGGAAGTTCATGTCATGCTCTTTGCGAATGAATGGGCGTTGAGCACTACGCTCATGCAAGAACACGAAGGCAAGTTACACCCCGTACGATTCCTCGGTCGTGTGCTCAAGGAGTCCGAGATGAACTACCATCCTGCCGAGAAGGAAGTTTTGGCGTTACCTCTGCTGTTGAAGATCTGTTAAGTCCAGCTGGCAGGAAAGACGCTACATGTCTATACACGATTCTTGCCGTTAGAGTGGGTGCACAAGTCGAAGTTTCTCTTCGGACGCGCGGTCCGGTTCGCCGTACTGCTTTCGCAGTGGCATTTGAAGGTGCAGCGCGTGAAGGAGAAAGATGTCGCCTTCGCGCAGCTACTGCAGTCAAGCATCACGAGCTTCGTCGACCTGGAAGACTCGCTCGCGCCGGTGGCACCTCCAAACAAGGGTTCTCCGACTGTTCGAATGGACCCCGCGTTGCTGTACGCCAGGCTTCCCCGTAATTACAGTGGATTCGTTATGTCTTTTGACGGATCAGCGAAGACAGAGAAGTACGGTGGCTACGGGAGTTGTTCATGGGTGCTGTGGAGTCTTCCTGAGTGGAAGATAGTGATTGCTGCAAACGCTTACCTCTCGGTCACCACGGTAAAAGAGGCCGAGTATACAGGTATGATAAACGGTGTCAAGGCTGCTATTGCGCACGCTGCCGAGGATATAGTCATCGTCGGTGACTCAAGGCTCGCGATTCAACAATCACTAGGGGTGATCGCATGCAGGAAGGAAACTTTGCAAGCGCTGCTGAATACTCACAAGGAACTCGCGGCCAAGCTTCGATCAGTTTAATATCTTCACGTTGTAGGAAAATACAACGCTGCCGCGGATTCGTTAGCCACTGAAGCGCTGGAATTGAAGGCCAGTCGGGTCATCTTGGCTGAAACTCGCAAGTTGGAATTGGCCTCGCTGAATCGCATCTAGGAAATAATCTACGAGCCGGATGAAGACTCGGTAGATGTTTCGTCACGTGGAGCAGAGCGTCAAGTACATGTACTGTCAGGCAGCGAGTCTTCAAAGTGGAAAACTTTCGAAAATTTCGTGGTTGATTACAGCTCACCAGAGTGCGATTATGGTAATATGGCAGTGATGACTGGACAACAAGCGAAAGTCAGGAAACGCGTCAGGTTTGGAGATGAACACTCGGAAGGGGTCTCAAAGGCTCAAGAACAGCATGAAGAACGGCGAGAGACGTCTACCGAAGATTCAATCGGCGAAGATTTGCCAGACCATCCTCACAAGACTGTACCAGCGGCATTTCCCGATGCGGAAGATGTTGACCCGGTAGCGATACAGCGGGAACGACGCAGACGGATAATAATGGCACAAGACGAGGAGCAGAAGTGGTTTAACATCAAGAAGGTGCTTCAGGGCCAAGCAGAAGAGCTGAGTTACAAAGAAGCTCGAGATGCCTGGAAGTATGCTGACCGGTTCGTGTTATCAGAAGACGGCTTGCTTCACTATCTTGGATTGAATCGTCGGTACGACCACGGTTGGCAAGAGGAGACCAAGCTGCGGCTTGTGGTACCAACAACGATGATTCAAGAGGTCTTGCAGAACTGCCACGACTCGCTGGAAGGAGGACATCAAGGTGTGGTGAGAACGTTCCATCGCGTTAAGTCCGATTATTATTGGATCGGCTTGTACGCTGACGTGGATAAACATGTGAAGTCATGTCCAGATTGCAGCTCGAGTAAGAGCCGTCCACAGCTTCGTGGATACTCGCCTGGCAACGTACTAGCCGAACGACCTTTCCAGATCGTCTCGATGGATTTTGTGATCCCACTACCGCAATCTCGCAGGGGCAACACGGCGTTGCTCTTATTTCAGTGCTCGTTCACGGGATTCGTTATTGCCAAGGCTATGTCGGATACGACGGCACTGAGTGTTGCCCAAGTGTTCGAAGAATGTGTGTACCGACGATTCGGAGCCCCATCACTGATAAGGCACGCCCGCGACCCACTCTTCATGAGCGAAGGGTTTCAAGCATTTGCAGAGATGATGCAGTCAAGATCACGGGCGACTTTGAACTATCGGCCACAGGCTAATGGACAGCAGGAACGCTCGGTGAAGTCGGTGATGGGTTCCGTACGAGTGTACGCGGAAGACGCTCTGCAGCAAGATTGGGACGAAAGCAGAGAAGCTGGTGTTCGCTATTAATACTTCTCAAGACACTACAAGGAAGGAAACACCGTTCTATCTCGTTCATGGTTGGGATGCGCAGTCGATGTTGCGGGCAATGTCGTCATCACTCAAACGAGGACTCGGCAAGCAGTCTGACGCACTAGCGTGGCGGCGTGAGATCAATCGACAACATGAGGTCGCCCTCACTATGACCAAAGATTATCAGGCTCTAGAAAAGAAGCGAAGGGCTAAAAAGCATAATGATGCCCTGCGTCGACTGGAAAAAGCCGCTGTACCTCAACCAAGTGAAAACAAACACGCGGCGGACCCTCCAGAAGCTTCGGAAGAGAAGGAAGATCCTACAAGAGCCCCACCGAGATCTCTTTTTGAGATTGGGAGCCGGGCGTGGTTGTACATGGAACGCGTCAAACCAGGCCTGACGAAGAAATTAGCTCATCGGTGGCATGGACCATTTCGGATCAAGCGCAAGGTGAAAGAGTTTGCGTACGAGCTGGAACTGCCACACCGAAGTGGGTATCGCTTCTACCCAGTGGTGCATGTGTCGAGACTCAAGGCTGTCAACGAATCCAACGGTCGACCGAACACTCGGTTGGTACTAGACGCGACTAATGAAGCAAGACTCGATTTCGAAGAGGAACTGTTGCCTGAAGACAGCTGGGAACCAGATCAAGTTGCCGGTGAATATGAAGTCGAGGCCATCCTCGACGACAGAACACCACTGTCGACGAGCACGGAGCGTGCTGTACGCGAGTTCAAAGTCAAGTGGGTTGGTTATGAAGATCCAACTTGGGAACCAGCATCCAACTTGTCATGTGGAGGTCTGCTGTACGACTATTTGCGAGCCAAGAAGAGCGAGAATCGGCTGCAGATGGCGCAAGTGGCGGACAAGCGTGACTGGATCACGTGTGAACTGTCCACAGGGCGATGCAGCCTGTGGTAACAGACGAAAAACGTTACTGCAACAACAAATTGTATATGCATTTGAAGAACAACATGAACATGATTACGCTGTGGAAGTGGATTAAGAATAAGAAAACATGAATGCTGAGCGGGGGGCGACCACTGAAAACGAAGTCACGCGGGACACCTCAACAGTTAGCTGAGATGCTGGAGAACGTCGTGGAACATGCAGCGAGGATTCAAAGCGATTCCAATTGCCTGGCCGCGGTGGCCAAGAGAGCCAACGAAGCCGAGTTACCACTCTCCTTCTCCTCTTCATCAGGAACCTGAGCCTCGGCAGCTGGAGCTGCAGCCAAACCCTGCGAATCCACGGTACCAGCTTCAACAGGAGCAGCAGTCAGAGCAGGACGTGGAGTAGCCGGTGGCGAGTCAAACAACGAACGCCAGGTCGGAAAAAATTCAGTTGAATCGAGAGACGGGTCAACGATCACGCTTCGGTACACATCCACGAAACGCGTACCACGAGGATTGAAGAGCTCCGGATTACGCTGGCACGGGAAGTACGTGGTGTTGTACGGGTGCTGATGCGACGTATTCATCCATCCAGTACGCCAGGGCTGACGAGCGTCGAGAGCCGGAACTTCGGAAAGCCAGTCAGATGTCCGAGGTGCGAACGACAAGTTTTCAATGGGGTACCACGGCTTCGACGGCTCCAAAAGCAATTCGGGACGAATGAACGGCGCGCCGGAAGCACCAGAGGAAACCGAGTCACGACTCCACGCCATGTACTGCTCACGGTACTTGTTACGGAGACGATCGGCACGACGATCGCGCTCACTGAAGAGCTTCTTCAACAGAGCTCTCAGTTCCTTCAAGCGCTCCTTGTCGTGGCCAACCTTTTTGCCTTCTTCAGCGAGACCTCGTTCAATATCAGCCAACGGAAGCCAGTGGAGACGCTCCCACAACGCGAACCCGAGGTCACCTTGCTTACCGCCGTCACCCCGAAGGTTCGCCCAGATCATCTTGAGACGCGTCTCAATCGGAGCACGCTTTGAGATGGGGACGCTTGGATCGAAACCAACGGTGTCGAAGAGACACGCTTGAAGAGGGTAAAGCTGCCGAAGTTGCTGGTACGAATGATCAGGATGCGAATAGTCAAAGTACGCTTGGAGACCCTCCAACGACGTACGGACGGTCACCTCACCAGTTGGTTCGGGGAGGGTCATGCTTAAGAGTCGCTCGAAACAGTTCTTGGCACCTGCGTCAGTAAACTTCATGTCCACGTACGGAAGAACCCACGGTGGCAAGGTGGACGAAGCCGGCACCGTAGGGCTAACACCAGGCAACACTCGGTGGGGCAACGGCTCAACCGACGGTGCACCACCACGACGCGGACCGAAGTGTAGGTGGCCGTGATCACGCGTCCAGGCCCAGCATCGAGAGTCCAAATAGGCGGACGAGGAGACACTGGAACAGGAGGAGAAGATGCTGGTGCCGGGGGACTTGCTGGTGGCGAAGGAGGCGGACCGGCAACGATGATTGGGGAAGTCATCATCAGCGAAGGATTTGGCCGAGGTGGAGTCGGAGGTCGAGCTGGGCCAAGATTGCTCCAATTTCTCTCGGAATCTTCAATATTTTTCGTCATCGAGTGTGCTTGAATGATCGGTAGGTGGCGGAGCATCACCGCACCCACTGGGGGCATCAGGAGAATCATCCACCGAAGGTTCATTGTCATCCACGTCATCTCCACGATCGTCATCAGCATTTCCATCGTCATCAATCTCCATCGAAAAGTCGGGCGAAGACACGCTTGGTACGACAGCCGTCGGAACAATCGGAGCCGGCTTTGAAGACACGGAGGCTGGTGGAGCAGCTTCAACAGGGGCAGACCCTGCTGTAGAAACCACTCCCGAGACTTCAACTATCTTGGACGTCGCAACAGACGCCGAAGCAGACTTGCCTTGTGGGACAGTTTGGTCCGACTCTTCACCTTCATCACTTGAGCCGAACATGAGTCGCACTTCTTCGGCCTCACGCAGAGCTTTTTCAGCAGCACGTATGTCGGCTGGAGAAGGAGAGATCGTTGAAGCTGGTGGCTTGGTCACATCGGGTAGACCCTGAGGCGGGGGCGAAGGCGCGTCAGGAAGGCCGGGAACATCATCGTGATCCCCAGGGTCCACGGCTTTACCCGAAGACTCGGTGGCAGTTTCTTGAATCGAAGGGACGCTGCTTGGACCAGCATCCACCATGGCCACGTCACTCTGGTCGCCGCTGAGGTCGACTACGGCGGGAGTGGAAGAAGACGCTGGTGTAGGAGATAGCGACCATGAGCTTGGAGAAGACGGTACAGACTTGGACCGAGTCTTCATATGACGTCGGGGCGACTTGGCAGGAGAATAAGGACGAGATTTCTTGCGCTTCTTCTGGGCCGCCTTCTTCCACGCTTTCGGGCCAAACAGCGATCTACGAGCAGACTTAGGGGTTGAAGTATCGGCAGGTGGCGCATCACCGAGACCGGCAGCTGCCATCGACGTACTGGCCTTGTCCGTTGGGATTGGAGCCTTGTCTTCGATAGAGTCGTCCAGCTCGTCGTCTGAACCCTCGCCACCTGGTCGAAGGCGCTTGTGGGGCTTTCCATGGGCCACTTGGTGAGCGGCCTTGGCCAAAGCTGCAGGGAGAGCTTGAGGATCGTCCAAAGACGCGGCAGTAGACTGAATGTGCTGCAAAGCGACCAACGTCTCTTGATCCAAGTCCAGGGCGTCCAGGTCCAGCTCACCCGCAGTCAGACCTATCACGAAGGATTGTGAACGGACGTTAGTTGCTGAACACACGGTGGAAATAGCAACATTAGGAAAATACCATCAACAGCCAGACGTAGTACCTCGGGATCCATCCCGGCCAGACTCACGTGTGCACGGAGAATGCGATTAACTTGGAGGAGGCGAGTGTTACGGTCTTGCTGGCTCGAGGACCTTGAGCGTGTCGTTGTCAACATACTTGCCCTTGGCAAGCTTGACCAAAAGGAGATGAAGCTTCCGAGTCTGCTCGGTGTTCGCACCGATTGAAGACTTGTACACCTCGCGTTCACGAGCCAGCTCTTGTTCAACGTGCTGATGAAAACGTCCCGAGCTTGGACCTCGCAGTGCAGACGATTCAAGTCTTCTGCGTGTCGCATCATAGTGGCTTGAACAGTGGCGAGCATGACGTCGTTCTTGGCGTTCGACTCGCGGAGAATCTTGAGGTTGTGGTGAAGGGCTTCAATCTCAGCGTTGGCAGCCTTGAGGAACGCCTCCACGTTCTCACGAGCCATGATTTCGGGTGCCACCGAACGTACGGCGGCAGCAGCCTCGGACTGAGCAAACCGCAGCTGACGCTCCAAGTCGGCGACTCGTTCGAATAATACCGACAACACATCAGGAAGAGGTTGTACCGCAGCGAGGACATCATCGAAACCAACAGCAGTCTCGAGGCGACGTTGAGTGTGTACGTCGCCGTGGAGAGGAAGCGCAACGCTGAGCTGCACTTGGTGACGAGCCATTGCAGTCAAGTACGGAATTATCGAGGTCATCAGGTGATCGACCGATGCTTCCGTACTTTCAGCCAGCATGGCGCGCAGCGAATCTTCGGTGAGTGGTGGTGTACCACCAGCAGGCGCAGGAGGAGCAGCAGGAGCCATCTCCGCGGATTCAGCAACGACGGGGAGTGCTGCAGGAGCTACCGCAGGGAGTGAAGAGTCCGGGGCAGGAAGCGCCGGAGGGCCGGTTGATGAAGCTGCTGTCGGAGGAAGTGCAGCAGACTGAGGGGCGTTCGAACCCTCGGTCTTGCCCTCCTGAGAAACAAGTCGAGTAATGCGAGGTGACGAGCAAGGTGCCGATGATTCAAGAGAAGGATGAGCTGACATACCTCCAGCTGCTCACGTTCGCGACGTCTACGAGGATTGAGACGCTGAAACGCGTCGGACACGGCTCGATTCAGACGCTTGGACATACGGTGGCAAGATGGTGAATTGAAGAATGAAGAAATGTCACAACGGGCACCAATACCGTGGCTTCCATTGCGACAGGGGCAGTTGTGGTGTTGTGATTTCTCCGTAGTTGCGGATTATCACCCGTCGACAAAGACGTGACACCGCCCAAGATGTTCAAGCAACGAACCCTCGGTCATGTGATGTACGGAGACGCCAAGGTGCAAGGGACTCGGCGGCGTCACTCCCGAGCTTTCAACGAGTATTGGATACGGCCATATGTCACTGAATCCAGGCTGTCCTTATTACTAATAATGTACTGGCCGGATTCGCATTCAGCGGACCATCTACGGTACGAACCCTCAGTGGCGGTTGGGATGAGTTCGCGGAAGACTCAGCGACCCTTGGAAGGCACGTTCACCGTCTGGGACAGGGCGCGGACCGTTAAAGATGCTCATTCGACGGTGCAGACGACGCTTGACATGCAAGAAGATCCATAACGGATCATTGTTCACTTGATATTTGTATACTTGATTAGGACTTCTTATTAGGAATAGACTCGTAAGGGTAAGCTTAAATACAGAACAGAATTTCCACTCAAGCACACAGAGCGACGTCCGGCTTCAAGGTAAGCGTCAGGTCAAGCTTGTTTGAGTGTGTTATGCCTGTCGGTGAGCTCGAAGCTCTGTAGCGAGGGTTCATCCGGCAAGGCCAAGAGACTTTGTGTATTGGCAGATTACTATCGGAAGGTTTTTACGTGACGGCTTATTGTTGCCTATTTGCACGACTGGGAGTGCTTGGATTGCCTCCTTTTTATTCTTCCAGCCGAGTGTTGAACACTCGGTGATCTCGTAAAAGGCTTACCCGTGCCTGGTACCCTTCCGCTGTTGGGACCACGAGGATTCAAAACACCTGCTAGATTTGCTCGTGCTAGTAGCGTGTTCTTATTTTTACTGGTTGGCCTATATAAGTAGTTTACAAGGTCCAGTTTGTCCCGGTGCAAGGGCAGAACTGGGGTCTTCAGGTCCGCCCGATCGATCGTTTACTATCCTAGTAGACGTATTGTTGTGGGAACGTCCTAACTACATTTGTAGCTAGAGTTCACGTGGGATTTCCAACACCACAGTACTATGGTACTGTTCTCTAGATATGGCAAATGATTTTTGGGTGGTGACTTTGACGGATCGAGCTCGCGCAATATCCGCATTCATCACACCATTTGGACTGTTCGAATGGAGCCGGATGCCGTTTAAATTGAAGAATGCGCCCCAGATCTATCAACGCCTGATCGATAATGCCCTCTATGGATTTACCCGAATACCGGAGCTCGAAGGGGATAGATCCGGGGAAGGTCATGCGGAAGTGGTTCCAATCGAAGCAGGAGAGCCAGGAGATCCTGGGACTCCATCTGTGTTAGGACGCAGATCCTATATCGACGACATTCTAATCCCGGCGGAATCGTGGGATCAGTTGTGCGAGAGAGTGACATCCCTACTGGAGGCGTGTACTAAATGGAATATCTCTATCAGCGTAGTAAAGCGCTATTGGGGGATGCGCAAGGTGGATTACTTAGGCCATCGAGTTTCCAAGGAGGGATTGGAGGCGAATCCTAAGGACCTGTCTTCGTTAGCCGATTTGCCCTTCCCGCAGTCGTTACGGGCGATGCAATCCTTCTTGGGCAGTTTGAACTACTACAGTCGGTTCATCGAGGATTACGCACTGTTTGCTGCGGTACTATATGAATTGAGGGAGGTGGATTTTGCTGCGATGACCACTTCAGCTGTCCGGATCAAAATCCAACAAGCTCTGGCCCGGGAGATATCGGATTCACGAAGGGATCCAAGTAGTACGACGCCGGAAGAGGACCTAAAACAGGAGCTGGATCCACTTCGGGACCAACGAAAAAGAATCCAATCTGGATAGAACAGAACTCGGAAAAGGTGGAGCCTCGGTGGATCCGAGCTCAGCACACGTTCGTGGAGCCGAGGAACAGGATCGCGACCACACCTTTCCTCCGCCATTTCGATCCAGAACGTCAACCTACGGTGATAGTCTATGCTAGTGGTTGAACAGTCTCAGCGGCTTTAGTACAAGAACATGAGGGGATCTGCCATCCAGTCGCCTTCGTCAGCCGGACGCTAAAGCCGAATGAGCTGAATTACGGAGCGGTGGAGAAGGAGATACTCGCGCTCGTGCGGGGGTTGGATCTCAATTACAACCTGTTAGTGGGAAGATCCATCCGGATCTTAACTCAATACTCCACGCTCGCTTGGTTGTTCAAGTCGGCCGGTCTACAAGGACGGTTGGGACAGTGGGCAGCTTTACTCTCGCCTTGGACGCTGGAGATTGTGACATGTTCGAAAGGGGAAGACGAGATCCTGGGAGTGTTGGCCGCAAGCATCACATCCAGAGCCGAGATGGACAAAGCGCTGACTAGGATCGCTCCCACGAAAGAGCCCAAACGCCGGATCCAGATCCCGATCCCGACGGTAAAGTTGATTGA
>NW_003303638.1:240974-250028 GCF_000142945.1 Phytophthora infestans T30-4
CCGAGAAGGTTGGGAATTGCGAATCTAGTGTTGGTAGTGATAACTGGATAATACATTGGCCAGATCCTACAACCTAGTGAGCTTTTCCTTTACTTGTGCAGATCCGACAGGTTAACCGAATTTACTACTTGGTCGGTTACACCCTAGGGGCTCTCAACTCTCAAGATCCCGTCACAGGAGGCGGCAAGTACGACTTAAAGGACAACACAAAGGCAAGGGAACACACCCGCAAGGCAACCCTACGGCCAGATCCACGATCTAGGCCCCGGATCCATAAGCTCGAATATTCGCTTAGGATACGGAACCATCCACGGACGCAGAGTGAAGATTTTCCACTGCTGCTCCACCCCATCCCCACGTCTCGCCAAGACACTCAAGCTTCACCACTTGAACTCTTCGGAAGTTACCGAGAGAGCAAGATCCCGCCCTACCGACGGGTACACAAGGTGAGGAAAGTTCAGCAGAACACGGATCATCGGGGGACCCCCTCCGTTAGTCGGTGTCTGGGCGCAGTTGGTAAGTTGGATCTGGCAATCTCGCAGATTTTGCTGATCCCGCTACACCACATTTTCCCATATTCACTCGTTATGTCGATCCAGGTGACAAATTGAAGGATGCCGAGGCAACTTCAACGAAACTACGGGATCAGCTCGCTACTGCTCATGCTCAGCACCAGCAGCTGGTTCTAAAGCGCGATCGCAGTTTATCGGAGCGGGACTTGGCGCGTCGACGACTGATTTTGGTGGCCGCGGCTATCTCAGATCCCCTTTCTCCACCCCCTGAATCGTCGGATCCACTTTCTCCCCTGGCTGCATCACCATCTGCCGCTAGCGTCTCAGCTGCTCCGCAGTCCTCCAAGTGGGGCGCGTCCGTCGGCCGCGAAACGGCCGTGTAGTGCATCCCCTGCTCCTGGTACTGGATCCCCCCGGCCTCACAAGCATGACCGAGCTTCTCCTAAGACCAAGCACAAAACCGGTTCTGCCTCTAAAGCAGTCTCAAAAACGGGATCCCCACCCACGTCCAAGCCCTCCGCTTCGCCTTCGAAGTCTGGTACCGGATCCAAGTCCGGATCCGTCGCTATATCCAAGTCGGGATCGGCGTCCAAGGCTGGATCCACTGCTGTTGCGTCAAAATCGGGATCTGGACCAAAGACTGGATCCACTGCTGCATCCAAGAAAGGGATCCACGCCATTTAAGCCTGGGTCGACTGCCAAAGCTGGATCTGTAACAGGCTTGGGGTGTCCGTTACTTGCTTACACGTAGTGATGAGGAAGCGTACAAGTCCAGTGATACTGAAACTAAGTACTTAGTCTGAAGGAAAATCAACTCTGTTTTTATTGAGGTCCAGGGCGGCTTGCCCTGACCACTCAAATACACGTCAACTCCTTATTGATTGATTATGGGTCTGGCTCCCCATATTTCAACCAATAGGGTGGCGGCAGTTCAGCACACGCTACTCGTGTGCTGCTGCACCTACTTATGTAATGGTGTGAACCACTACAAAGAACCTATAAAACTATCTACATATGTAACTTGGGAGGGCCCATAACATCACCCCCCCCCTCTTAAGACAGCAATCACCTAACGTGAGTGCACTCGGAAAACAATCGGGAAAGCTGGGAAATGACGGAGAAGAGAACGCTTGAGAACTTGAGGGACGGGAGCTTCTGCGAAGTCCAGGAGCAGCACAATACAACTTGCGCGGACGAGAACAACATGGCGCAGCAGACGGGGGCGGCGAACCAGACAGGAAGCGGAACAACGCGGACGGCTCCAGCGTCGGCGACGACGCTGAATAGTGGGTGGACCGCTGATATCGCACCTGAGAGCGTGAGTCGACTTGCGGTTCGGCCCGGCGTAATGAACGAGGATATGAAGCCGTGGGCGCTGTACGACTTGTCCGGGGCACTGACCACGCAGGACGCCGTGGACACCATGCAGGAACCACCTTCGGCGCTTCAGACGTCTTCGGAAACACAAACGCTCGACAGCGCGTCGTACGAAGCTTTCCAGAGATCATGGTACGCATTCATCCGGCGGTGGAATCGGATGCAAGAGGCTGGAGAAAGTGTCGTCGGCTGGCTCGGTGATCGTGAAGCCCTACAAGCCGAGCATTCACTCGGTGATCTGCGCCTGAAAGTCTGCGACAACGCTTGGATCGAAGATCGTTTGTGCTATGTCAACGTACGCGAAGGTTGCAGTTCGTGTGACATCGGGCGACGCCCGACGCAAGCTGAGTGGGATCAGCATATTGTCGAGTATCCGCTCATGCCGACCGAACACGCTTGGATCGAGAAGTATAAGAGCTCACTCTCCGAGTTCATCCAGGCGGCTATTCGCGGCGGCTCGCGCCGACAGCCTTCGCGACGGAGCCCGTCTCCGGCGCATTCGACGTCTCGTCGGGCGCGTAGTCGATCGCGTTCTCGATCGCCGCGAGGTCGCTCGCGGCCGCGTTTGACTCAAGGCTGGAGTCGTACTCGTGGACGACATCAGGAACGTCACGAAGCAAGTTGGCGCGAGGCTCCCACGTATCATCAGCAGGTTGAAACCCGAGCCATCGTACCTTATACTTCCGCGCGGCGGGAGCCGCGAGTTGAGCCGACGACTTGGTCGAGTTACGCGCGCGGGGAGGATCATCGTGATCAACAATAAGGTTCACGATCCAGCATGTATCTCCATTCGAGTCAACGATGGGCGGAGGAATGTCGCGATGGAATTTGGCGCGACCTGGTTGGCCAGGACGACGTTGAGCAGGCGCTGAACAACTTTTCGGGACGCACAGGAGGAGGCCGAGCGGGCGGCAGAGAGCTCTCGGAACGCCGAGGCGACGGCGAGTAGTATGCGGCAGTCGAATCGTGAGCTCTTGCAGCGACTGCGTAGTCTGGAGGCGCAGGTGTTTGGCGGACCGAGGAGTGGAGCTCTTCCGCGCGAGCGGGGAACTGGGACAGATGGGACGCTGGCTCAACAGGCTCGTCGCGAGGGCCGCTCAACGCATGCTCCTGTTCCGCCTTCGGGATCGTCGCAGGAAGATACTTCTTAAGTCGCCCGACGTAGAATGTCGGGTGTAGTCGTAGCGACGTAGGAATGTCTAGCGTGTAGGCATCACCCATAACTCGTAGTACTTTGAATGGCCCAATGTAGCGCGGCACGAGTTTGCTCGCGCCTAGGGTTGTAATAGCCGAGGTACGAATTCCATCCGTTGAGAGTAATACACGCTCACCAATCTTGAATGAGCTTGTGTTCTTGTGGCGACGTTTGTCAGCGTTTTCTTTCTGCTTGTCAACCGCGAGTTGTAGCGCGTCACGGACGAATCGGGTAACCGATTGGCGATGAAGGACAAAGTCGGATACCGCTGCCTTGTCAGCGGATCGCGCTGGAGGTTTCGGCGCGTAGTTAGCCACAGTCGAATGTGGCTGTGTTGGAGCGATCCGCGTACGGTGTGTCCAGTCAACTAACGGCGCCGACGTGGATTGCGCGGGTGTGGGGATCTTCTTCGACTGTAAACGCGTCACCGCGTTGATGTCTACTGCAGGAGTAGCTGAACTCGTAGACGGCAGAACCGTTGTCTCACCGGAAACCGGTGGTTAAACCGGTATCGGAACCGGTTGGCAGGGTTATCACATTCCTCCCCCTCCAGAGTGAAGCCATTAGTCGCCGTGGGTTGGCCCACAGCAAGTTGTGCGGGGACACGTGGATGACGCGCGTTGTTGACGAAGAACGGAGTCAATCCCGTCGACGCGCGCTCGGCATTGTTGAGTGCAAACTCCGCAAGAGGCAGGAAGGAACTCCAGTTCTCGAAGGACGGGGCGTAACAGCGCAGAACATCTTCTAGCACGCGGTTGACGCGTTCCGTTTGCCCGTCAGTCTCCGGGTGCGCCGCCGTCGACATCATGAGTTTGGTGCCCAGGAGGTCGAAGCGTTTCGTCCAGAACGCCGATGTGAATCGGGCATCGCGGTCAGAGATGATTGATTCAGGAAGGCCGTGACGTCGGAAGACAGCGTCGACAAAGTGCACCGCGGTATCGGCCGCGGTGATTGAGTCCGGAACCGGAACGAGATGGCACATCTTACTAAAGCGATCCACGAAGACCAAAACACCAGTACGACCGTCAGTGTGGTGTTGGAAATCCCACGTGAACTCTAGCTACAGATGTAGTTAGGATGTTCCCACAACAATACGTCTACTAGGATAGTAAACGATCGTTCGGGCGGACCTGAAGACCCCAGTTCTGCGCTTGCACCGGGACAAACTGGACCTTGTAAACTACTTATATAGGCCAACCAGTAAAATAAGAACACGCTACTAGCACGAGCAAAGCTAGCAGGTGTTTTGAATCCTCGTGGTCCCAACAGCGGAAGGGTACCAGGCACGGGTAAGCCTTTTACGAGATCACCGAGTGTTCAACACTCGGCTGGAAGAAATAAAAGGGAGGCAATTCAAGCACTCCCAGTCGTGCAAATAGGCAACAATAAGCCGTCACGTAAAACCTCCCGATAATAATCGGCCAATACACAAAGTCTCTTGGCCTTGCCGGATGAACCCTCGCTACAGAGCTTCGAGTTCACCGACAGGCATAACACACTCAAACAAGCTTGACCTGACGCTTACCTTGAAGCCGGACGTCGCTCTGTGTGCTTGAGTGGAAATTCTGCTCTGTATTTAAGCTTACCCTTTCGGGTCTATTCCTAATAAGAAGTCCTAATCAAGTATACAAATATCAAGTGAACAATGATCCGTTATGGATCTTCTTGCATGCCAAGCGTCGTCTGCACCGTCGCATGAGTATCTTTAACGGTCCGCGCCCTGTCCCAGACGGTGAACGCACCTTCCAAGGGTCGTTGAGTCTTCCGCGAACTCATCCCAACCGCCACTGAGGGCTCGTACCGTAGATGGTCCGCTGAATGCGAATCCGGCCAGTCCATTATTAATAATAAGGACAGCCTGGATTCAGTGACATATGACCGTATCCGGTACTTTGTTGAAAGCTCGAGAGTGACGCCGTCGAGTCCCTTGCACCTTGGCGTCTCCGTACATCACCTGACCGAGGGTTCGTCGCTTGAACATCTTGGGCGGTGTCACGTCTCTGTCGACGGGTGATAATCCGCAACTACGGAGAAATCACTACACCACATCAGTATCGGGCGAAGACCGAATATGAAGTCCATTGACACAGAGCGCCACGCCTCTGTCGCCAGAGGGAGAGAACGCAGCGGAGCTTGCGATGACGGTGACGGTTTAACGCGTTGACAAGTTTCGCAGGAGCGGACCCACTTGCGCACCCACTTGTATAGGTGAGGCCAGTAGAAGTCGCGGGATACCGCTGCGAAAGTCTTCTCACGACCCAAGTGGCCACCCACTGGAGCGTCATGAAATTCGTGTATAATTCTTGCGCGTAGATCGGGGTCGTTGGGGACAACGACGCGAGGAGCATCGAATCGATCGATACTGTACATCAGCAGATCATTGCCAAGTTGGTATCTGTGAATCTGGTCGCGCATGGAGCGACTCAGTGTCTTTAGCGTGGCATCACTTGGTGTGCGAAGGTGTTCCAGGATACCGGCATATATCGAGTCATCTCGATACGCGGCAGAGATCTTTTCCCGCAGGGGAAGTATTGGAGATACCGCCGTCCACAGGTTCACACCTGCTGCCACACATGTGGCGCAGTCCAATTCGTCGTCGTCCGCGTCTTCAAGGGACTGACGACCCAAATCTCGGCGTGGATCGTAATCGGGGCGCCGAGATAGGGCAACCGCAAGGATGTTATTCTTGCCTGGCTTGTAGTAAACGACGAAGTTGTACTCGGAGAAGAATGACAGCCATCGTGCCATGCGCTGAGAGAGATGAGGGCTCTTCGTCGCTGTTCGCAGCGACGCGTGATCTGTGTAGATCGCGAATGTCTGCTCACCGAGTAAGTACACTCTGAATTTGATCAGTGCGTAGCGCATCGCAAGGATTTCCTTGTCGTGGACCGGATAATTCTTCTCGGCGGGCGTCATCTGTCTGGATTGGTAACTCACGACGCGTTCGCGACCTTCATCGTCGAACTGCATCAGTACAAAGCCGATGACGAAGTCGCTCGCGTCGCAAACAACGTCGAATGGTTTTGAGTCATCTGTAAGCGCCAGGATTGGGGCCTCCGCCAAGCTTTTCTTCACTGCATTAAAGGCTGACTGATGTTCGGGAGTCCACGACCACGTGATGTCTTTCTTCAACAATGAAGACAATGGCTGGATCAGACCAGCGTAATTTTTCGTGTACTTGTGGAGATAATTTGCGAGTCCAAGCCACTGACGCAATTTAGTCTGATTCTGCGGCGTGGGCCACGCACAGATGGACGAGACCTTCTCAGGATCCGCTCGATCACCATTTTGGCTCACATAACAGCCAAGCACCGGAATCTCCGGGGCACAGAAGATGCACTTCTTCAACTTCGCGTACAGTTTGTTTTCGCGCATAACTTGGAACACTTGTCGTAAGTGATTCAAGTGAGCCTCTGTGGCGCTGAGATCGCCCTCAGCGCGGCTGTGAACGAAGATGTCATCGAAGAAGCTCGGAGCGAAGATCCAGGTCGCCTAGGGATACCATCCTCCGCCAACCATCGCCCAATCTCCTCATAATGGTCCCGTAATAGTCTCTTGTTGCTGACGTTCGTGCCTGGAGGTATTGCGATCGACCTGGTCCTTGGATTACTGTAGGCACCCACTTTTCGCCCCGAGTGACCCACAGTTTCTCATGTTCCACCCACTTCACCCGATCTGGCAATTCCCAGGTTTCTCCAGGCTCAATCCAAGTCGTCTTATCCGCCCTTATGATCATCATATTCGCCCGTACAACGGTCGCCGTCCGCTGAGCTGGATCCGCATCTCGTCCGGGAAACACAGTGTCCCATCCGCCAGATCCAACCTTACTTCGGCTGGTACCATGAAATCCATCCCGAGGATGGCGTCTTGACCAGCGAGATCTCCAACCCAAATATCGAACCAGTACACCAAACAACCTGCCAGCGTGATCTTGATCCGCGTTCTCCCATTCGTACGGTACACGCCTTCACTAATCCCAACACAATCTTAGATCCGACTCCCATCCACTTGGCACCCAACCTTACGAGCAAAGGCGGTATCTAGTATAGACGCCTCGGCACCACTATCTAGGAGTAGGATTGCTTTTTCATTGTTGATCTTGCCCCCTACCTAGGCTTGTCTGACCCATTTTCCTGGGGCATGGTACTTCCGGTATCCACGGGACTCCCCTGTAAGCGGATCCATGGAGCCACCATCTTCAGATCCCCGGGATCCAGTAACCTGACAAACCTTGGGTGGATCTGCAGTGACCTCACGCTTGGTAGGCTCAAACCATCGACCATGTTCGCGTTTCTCATAATAACCACGCGCCTCTCCCCTTTGTAGATCCAGGGTAGAGGAAACTTCGGATCTGGCAAATTCATCCACTTGGCGCAAACTAGAGACCTTGGCAACTGACACTTCTTGTAGATCACGTGTATTATCGACTGGATCTAGGGTCCTGCTACCTGCATCTAGCGATGTCTTGTTCACAAATGCATAAATGCAATACCTAGAACGCTCGGCTCGTACCGGATTCAAATCCTAGTTTAACATATTCTCTGCCACTTCTGGCAACATCCCTCTGTGCTTGGCTGGATCAAACCACTGGCGGATCTGGTTGTAGAATTCCTCCATCGGACACTTGCCGACGTCGTTAATCTCGCCACAACCGCGACACACGTAGAAGCAATGATCTCCGGGATGACCTTTCTTGCCACACTTCTCACAGACCAGATGTTTCCAGCATCCAGATTCAGTGTGCTTCCGGGATCCGCGCTGCAAACACCTGACCTGTGCTTTCCCGTCCATGAGATCTCGGGATCTGTACATCCCACGGTCCCCGGGTACGGTATCCCCCGGTCGAGAGTTGTCTCCGGTCTTCGCCGTTCGATCGTTGGACGCAGTGAGACAGACTCGACGGTAATCTTCAGGGTCGGAGTCCGAACCGTCGGATCCTGATTCAGTTCCCGAGTCGGGCGCCGTGACTTGGTGGACACGTCGAGCTGGGGCCGTGGGTGTAGGAGCCTTTTGGCGATACTTGCCGGATCCGACCGCCGCCTTCTTCTGGCGGTGTTTCGCGCGATCAACAGCCCGTAGCACTTCTTCAAGCTCATCTGCGTCTGGAAGACGCAACAGGGTCAGCCTGTCGGCCAGATCCACATCTCCCAACGTCTCGATGAAATGATCCACATGTTCATGTAGTACCTTGGATCCCCCATCCTTGATCTTCTACTTGGCCCGTAGACCGGCCACATTTAGTCGATGCAGGTATTCTAGCGGGGATTCATCCGATCTGCGGCGAGCATGGTAGTATTGTCGTGCCACCGACACTCCCAATCCACAGTACTGGGTTTGGAAACTGCGCAGCAAATCCAGCCACTTGTTCCTGGTGGATCCGCCCAGCTGGCGATACCAGTTCTTGACTGGCCCCGCTAGCAGATCCGCTAAGGTCAAACACCTCTCAGCATCCGACGCTTGATCTCTCATGAGGGCCGACTTGACTTTGCTGATCCATGTTCGCGCTCGGTCTTCGTCTTGATCCTTGCCCGTGAACTCCTTCAGATCCGATATGGCTGAGATCCGTACCCTCTGGATCATGGACGATCCACCCGCCCCGGCTGCAGCTGTTGCTACCGACGCTGGTGAAGGGGATGGGCCATCCAGATCATATGTGTCGAACTCATCATGGGAGTTGTCTCCCTCCACTGACTCCATCTCCACGTCTCGTGCTCCATGTTCGTGGAGCACTTGCGCTTGTGGCACGGGCGCCCTCATACCCTGTTCGGCCAGGAAACGACTCATCGCAGCTTCGATGTGTCGCTGCAGGGTACCCGAGGAAGTGTCGGAAGTGCCTGTGGACGTCTGGGCCACTGGCGAGTCAGGATCCGTGAGGCGATTACCTTGAGCCCGATCTGACGATAACCGACTGCTTCTTGCCGGATCTGGCTTGATCCTTGTAATTGATTGTATCAGATCACGGGTAGGGCG
>NW_003303638.1:252775-254456 GCF_000142945.1 Phytophthora infestans T30-4
TCTACCTATAGAAATGCAATGTCATCAACCAATGGTTGGCTTTGGACGACCTTGGTACCTTGTACCAAATATCCGAAAGTATGACGTGTCATACGTCTGAAGTGTGACGTGTCACTTCATGTAACCAGGGGTACACTTAGGGATACGTACCCCGTTACAGACGGCCTTGAGCTCTGGTGGGAGCCCCTCCTTCGTGCCTTTAGTACGCACGAATTTGGCAAGGCTTTGGAAGCTGCGGAAACGTTAGCATTGTCTAGCGTCGTGGAGTTTTTTTTCAGAACTTGCATCGCTTGTTGCAGTAGTGGGCGGGGTGACTCATGCCACCGCACGCCGCGCATGGTCCGTACTGTGGGCGTCTGTTGTCGCGGTTAAAGTCGCGCCGACCACGTTGGTTCTGATTGAACCCACGGTCACCTCCTCGGCGATCTTGATTGAAGCCATTCTCGCGATCAGGCGTGTTCCCACGCGTCTGACGGTTGTCTGAACGTGCGTAGGTGCTTTCAGCGGCTGCGCGGCGCTCATTTTCGTTAGCCGCGGCGAGGTATCGGTCATTTTCTTTCAATTTGAAATCTCCATCCGTATTATCGGGCTGAAAGTCGTTGTACACGTCTTGAGCATCGTTGTAAGCGTTCAGATCTTCGTTTGAATACTCGGTGCCTCCCTGAGCAGCTTCCCAACCCTCCAATTCAGCTAAGAGGTCATCCACCGTGGCTTCGATGAGCGTCACTCTTCGTCTATTGCGGTTGTCATCGCGGCGACGGTCATCACGTCGGTTGTTACGGGCGTACGCGCATCACGACTCTTGGAGTATCGATACTCACTGTCACGCTTAGCCATTCGCTCCTTGCCCTTGAGAACATCTTCGATGATCTCTTCGAGCTCGTGAATGTCGCTGACTCGAGTATGGAAGAGACCGCCAACTTGTCAATACCGCACGTTGCCAGGGACTACTGTACGTGTTCTTTCGCGTCGCGACCACTCTTTTCGAAGTGCAGACGGGCGTTCCGAGCGTAGCCATTCAGCCTGTTTATGTAGTCGCACATATGTTCGCTACGTTCCCGCTTTGCAGAGTAGTAACGGGACAGTGCAGTCTGCCTGACCTGCTAGCAGTTATAGCGGATGAACGCGTCGCTCAACAGCTTCCACTTGCGCTTCGCCTTCTTCGGAAGTTGACGGAACCAATGAATGCGGAGACTACGCTAAAATGGAATGCACCATTCGTCGGCATCTGTGTGAGTTCCAGTATTTCGTAGACGAACCCACGGAGCCACTGCATACAGTGCAACGTTGCGAGAGCCTGAGAACGGCTTGATGCGATCCAATGGTCGGTGTGACGCCATTTCAATTCTCGGTAACGGGTCAACGTCGTTCGACGTTGTCAGCTCGCTCATTTGACGCATCAACGCGACTTGAGGATCTTCCTCGTCGAATGTACGCACCAAAATGTCATCGTCACTTGACAAACCCACTCAGCGCAGTCGTATCCGACATAGCTTTGGCGATAACGAATCCCGTGAACGAGCACTAAAATA
The DNA here is from genome assembly GCF_000142945.1 of Phytophthora infestans T30-4. Taxonomy (NCBI): domain Eukaryota; phylum Oomycota; class Peronosporomycetes; order Peronosporales; family Peronosporaceae; genus Phytophthora; species Phytophthora infestans. The sequence goes on from NW_003303638.1 coordinate 254,308, forward strand.
AGAGCAATGCCGTGTTACCCCTGCGAGATTTCGGTAGTGGGATCACAAAATCCATCGAGACGATCTGGAAAGGTCGTTCGGCTAGTACGTTGCCAGGCGAGTATCCACGAAGCTGTGGACGGCTCTTACTCGAGCTGCAATCTGGACGA
>NW_003303638.1:254778-267179 GCF_000142945.1 Phytophthora infestans T30-4
CAAAACGACTGGAACCCGTCCTTCTGAGGCCTCAACACGCGTGGCACGGATGTAGGGGAGTCGTCAGCGTTGTTCGCTTCGTCCGTGCGTGGAGTCCACGTGAACGGCATAGCAATAGAACCCTTGAACGAACCACTAGATACGAACATCCAGCTCCCCGATGAAGCTCGCACTTTATTCGGGTCATCTACCCTCGTGGATTTGAGCTTTTGAGACATCCTCCGAGTGTTCATCTACAAACCTGACGCGTTTCTTGGCTTTCGTCTGTCGCCGAGTCATCCCTGCCATATTACCATAATCACACTCTGGTGAGCCGTAATCAACCACGAAATTTTCGAAAGTTTTCCACTTTGAAGACTCGCTGCCTGACAGTACATGTACTTGACGCTCTGCTCTACGTGACGAAACATCTACCGAGTCTTCATCCGGCTCGTAGATCATTTCCTGGATGCGATTCGGCGACGCCGATTCCGACTTGCGAGTTTCAGCCAGGATGACCCGACTGACCTTCGATTCTAGCGCTTCAGTGGGCTAGCGAATCCGCGGCAGCGTTGTATTATCGTACAACGTGAAGATATTTAGCTGATCGAAGCTTGGCCGTGAGTTCCTTGTGAGTATTCAGCAGCGCTAGCAAAGTTTCCTTCCTGCATGCGATCACCCCAAGTGATTGTTGAATCGCGAGCCTTGAGTCCCCAACGATGACTAAATCCTCGGCACCGTGCGCAATAGCAGCCTTAACACCGTTTATCATACCTGTATACTCTGCCTCATTCACCGTGGTAGCCGAGAAGTGAGCATTTGCAGCAATCACTATCTACCTCTCCGGAAGGCTCCACAGCACCCATGAGTAGCCACCGTACTTCTCTGTCTTCGCTGATCCGTCAAAAGACATGACGAATCTGCTGTAATTACGGGGAAGCCTGGCGTACAGCAACGCAGGGTCCATTCGAATAGTCGGAGAACCCTTGTATGGAGGTGCCACCGGCGCGAGCGAGTCTTCCAGGTCGACGAAGCTCGTGATGCTTGACTGCAGTAGCGGCGCGAAGGCGACATCCTTCTCCTTCACGCGCTGCGCCTTCAAGTGCCACTGCGATAGCAGCACTGCGAACTGGACTGCACGTCCGAAAAGAGACTTCGACTTATGTACCCACTCTAACGTCGAGAATCGTGTATAAACATGTAGCGTCTTTCCTGCCAGCTGGACGTAACAGATCTACAACAGCAGAAGTAACGCCAAAACTTCCTTCTCGGCAGGATGGTAGTTCATCTCGGCCTCCTTGAGCACACGACCTAGGAACCGTACGGGGTGTAACTTGCCTTCATGTTCTTGCATTAGCGTAGTGCTCAACGCCCATTCATTCGCAAAGAGCATGACGTGAACTGCTTTCGACCGATCGAAGTGCCTGAGGATGGGTGATTGTGAAACACTCGTCTTCAATTTTTCGAAGGAACGACGTGTCACAGAAAGGCCACCTTCAACGGCAAAGTCCTCATCCTTGAGCTGGTACAGCGCCGCACCGTAGACCGCGAAGTCTTGAATGAAGCGGCTGTAGTAATTAACCGCTCCAAGAAACGACTGCATGCCCTTCTTACTCGTTGGAAACGAAAGCTAGGTGATGGCCGCAAGCTTCTTGGGGTCAGCGCTGATACCTTCTGGCGAACGTTTATGCGACAGAAAGTCCACCTTGGGCTGGCGGAAGATGCTCTTGGTGAAGCTAATGCTGATCCGACACTGTGCAAAACTTGCCAGCAATCGGTCCAGCGTCGCCAGGCAGCTGTCGACATCCTCGCCACCGAAGCAGATATCATCCACAAACGACCGTCCACCAAACACAGGTACCAGCGATGATTCGTCCGGTTCCCCGTTCGTAAACATGTCAGCGACGGGGCTGTTGACGAGTTGTAGTACAGGGTCGGTCTCCACCGGTGCTTCGCGGTCTGCCGCGAACTTCGTTTGAAACGAACCCTCGGCGCTTGACCCACGACGTTCCTTGGCTTGTTCTTCAGCTAAACGCATCTTCTCCGAGTATTCAAACCAGCCTCCTTTAGGTTGAACGAACCCCCAGAGTGCGCTGTCAATCATACGTTGGTAGATCATCGGCGCGCTCTTTAACCCGAAGGGCATGCGTAACCACTCGAAATGTCCGAGTGCGCAGACAAACGCCGACACTTTACGTGCTCGCAAGGTCATCATGACCGCCCAGAAGCCGCTTGCTGCATCCAGCGAGCGGAACCATAGGTAGCGCTCGAGGTCTGTTAACAGGTCGTCGACTAGCGGCATTGCATACTCCATGATCGCAGTGATAGCATTCACCATCTTGTAATCAATGCAGAGCCGGATGTCCAGCCCGTTCTTTTTTATCACAATCACGATTGGTGATGCCCATGGACTATCTGAAAAAACGATCAGTCCTGCTCGCAACAAAGCGCTCAGCAGTTCGTACAGCTTGCCGAGAAATCGTAGCGGCACGCGCCGGGCACGCTGTTTAATTCGGGCGTGCCCCTGTGTGTCGATATCGCATACCGCGCCGTAGGCTGGCGGCGGCAGTGCGTTACCACTAGCAATCAGAATCTGCTCGTGGTTCTTCAGCGTCGCGACCAGACGTTCTCGGCGATCGGTCGACAGCTGGGGTTCAGCAACATTGGGTGCGTCGTAGTCTATTGTCATGTTGATTTCTTCGGTCAGGTCCGGCAGGAATGCCAGTTTCTTCGCGTAGTTATCCAAGCCAATGTTGTTAACTGGGTGTTCGTAGAAATCATTTCTCGTATCCTCCGTTGCTTCATTTCCTTCAGTCGTTAACACTCGAGCAACCGAGATGTACGTTCCGTCCAAAGTCGCTACGGACTCTTCTCTTGACTCAACGTCGGCATCCGCTTTGATTTCAACAGTCGGTACTTGGTCCATCTCCTTCCCATCCTGGTTTCCCATCTCTGGGCCATCTGCCGAGTCGTCGTTCGCAATATTGAATGCGCAGGCCACCGACATATTGGGTTGTTGACTTTTGGTCAGCTCCTCGGTCGGCTGCTGTCTTAATAGTTCGGCATCCGCACCAATCTCGCAATGAACACTCGGTGTCGTCCTCAACACCTTCCGCGCGATGCCTGCATCCTCTGGATCAACCACCGATGTCTCGCTCGCAGATTTGGTGACACACAAGGCCGGGACAACCTCGTCAAAACAGGTGACTCCACTTGATCCAGTGCTGTTACTTGTCGCTTCCGTGGTCACCCCTGACTGGACACGAACACTCGTTGGCGTATGTACAACGTTTAACGGGCTCAGTAGATCGTGTGTAGGCGGTGCCGAGGCTTCGTTTGCAATATTGCCCCGCCGTGAGCTGTCGTGTAAGTGTTTGAAGGTTCTTCGGAAGGCTGACCGTCGGCCGGATCCCCGGCTGTCACCCCAGACGCCAGACAGGCTTCCACTCGTTCACGTTCCTCCATGATCAGTGCCCAGCGTTCTGCACACGTCAGACGATCACTAAAGTCCACTGGCGAGTCTTCTAGAGGCCGTGCTAGCGATCGGAACGAAGTTCGGATCCGACTTGAGGCGGCGGCGGCGTCTTTGCCGACGGCGTCTGTGACGGGGAGCTTTGCTGCCCACGTCTAGGGATGTCGTCGCTACAACATCCGAGGCACTCGTGGCCTCGTGTGGTACTGTTGTACCCACACAGGAAGCGTGTTCAACGCCTTCCTCTTTAGTTAAGGTCTGGGCGACCGCGTGTGGCACTGTGTTACCCACGCAGAAAGCGTGTTCAACGCCTTCCTCTTCAGTTAAGGTCTGGGCGACCGTGAGTGGAACTCTGATACCCACTCTGAACACGCTGTTCTCAGTGTTCATGACAGCTGCAGCTGTCTGCGGAACTAAGTTACCCGCCTGTGGACCTAAGTTACCCACTTGGCCGGCGCCTCTTCTGGGCGCGGCCACCATCATAACATCCTCGGAGTCGTCATATACGTCGACGACTCCCAAGCATCTGCCGGATGCTTTGGTACCCTGGCAGCCCTCGCGGGCGCCCCGGGTCCTGACAGAGGTGGGAACATGACTCACCAATGCTCTGCCGGACTGCGCAGGGCGGCTGGCACCGATTGCCTTGCCTCGCCAGTCGATCCTGGGCTCGTGCTTCTCAAGCCAGGGCATGCCCAGGATCATATCATATGGACCCATATCGAGAGCCGTGGACTGTTCGAGGCTGTCAATGTCTTCAAACTTGACGGCCAGATCCACTTGGACGTTGGGGACAGTGACGATCTTCCCGTCGGCCAGTCGCACTGACACAGTCCCGTTGCCCTTGCTTTCTCTTAAAGCATCGGACAACTTGTTGCTGTTACGAGCAACCGTCTGGCGGCGTGCGAAATTCTTCGACGCCCCAGAGTCGATCAAGATTCTAAAGGGATGATCGTATCCCCGTACACGTCCGTGTACTACGAGCAACCCGCCGCTGCTCTTCGCCGATTCGAGAGTGCGAAGACTCTCAGGGGCTAAGTCCCCGTGGTACGCACCACCCGCGCACCCATCACGAAGACTTATTTCTCCCCCAGTAGGGCGCCCCGCCCCTACTGGTTCCCGGCGTTCCCCTGATCCCGGGATCCTGGCTTCTGCCAGCGACCCTTGAGGACGGGCTCGGGAGCTCCCGTATCTCTTGCACATACTCGTGCAGTTCGCGCCTTCCTTGTTTACACGCGAGGAAGCTCGAACGCTGGCGGTACTCGTAGTTCGCCGGGAGAAACGCGGCTCGGAGCTGCTCGCACAGCTGAGCCCAGGATGTGAAACATCCAGGGGATGTTGCTTCCCGTGTGTACACCCAACTCTTAGCACGGCCGCTAAGATTGGAGAGTGCAAAAGCAACACGCAGTTGCTCGGTCGAGATCAGAGCCGCGTCCATCGCGAGCTCTACTTCTCGGACCCAGAAGTGAAGGTTCTCGCCTTCCTTTCCTTCATACGGCTTAACCTTCAGCCGTATTGGCTTCGGGTGAGGCGGATTTGCTTCCGCCGCCGGAGCCTGCAGGTTCTCCCGCACATGCGCGATGAGGCCCTGCTCGTACGCGTCGAATGCATTGACGCGCTCGAGCTGCTCAGCCGGTGTTGATACCACCAGGCTCTGCAGGGCCTCCATCCCGAAGATGCCTGCCATCTTCCGAACCGACTCGAACTGTGAGTCATTCATATGGGAGAAGTCGTTCATATCCATGGCAACGAACTTCGGAGAGGTTTATGTAATCGACCCGCGGTGGCGTGGATTGACTACGAGTGCTACCAAGTGGGACGGGGTCACACAGCACCTTGCGCTAGAGGAAGTTTGCTTCCGAGAGTATACAAACGCTCTGTGAACGACAGTTCACAGGCCCCCTTTTATCGAAAAGGGAGCGAAGTGACCTATTTATAGGTAGATAAAGCTTGGGTTTAATACAAACTATAAGTTACCTATAGAAATGCAATGTCGTTTAACCAATGGTTGGCTTTGAACGACCTTGGTACCTTGTACCAAATATCCGAAAGTATGACGTGTCATACTCCTGAAGTGTGACGTGTCACACTTCATGCATCCAGGGTACACTTAGGGCTACGTACCCCGTTACACAGTCCCTGCTTGCTGCTGTGCGACGTGAGCGTCGGACGTTCCCCTGAGGGTCTGTACCAACAGATGAATCGGAAGCTTCGAACGGTGTCCCGTACCCGGGAATGTAGGTGTCGTGCCAGGCGCTGGCGGGCAGGCTTTTGTGCCAAGGAATCTCGGCGAAGGTCGACGAGCTGCGACGGCGGGCGGCTGGTTCCCGTTGATCCCGCAAGCTCCCGCTCACTTCGCACATGAGACCAGTGAAGTTATAGTGTGATTGTATTGGAACGCTACGACGGAGTAAAGGAACGGTGTGTGAGTTCCCTCCCATCGTCTTATGTGGCTGGGGACAAGGCCGTATGCGCAAGGTGGACCGCGTCTCGGACCTTCCTGTCGCCGCACGAGGACGGATGTCATGGAGAAGGACTCTTTTGATCAAGATAAACTGAAGCGGTGTCGTGTATAGGAATGCGAGTTGGCGGTAGGCCCTCGTTCATTAGTCTCAGTCTTACATTTACTACCTCTTGCCTGAGCTGAGTGAGAGAAAGAAACAAGAAACTTGTTGATATATTCAGTTATATTGTGCTACCGTTCCTGCCACTACTCGAGACCGTACTCCCTGAACAGCCGCGGACTACCCGACCCTGGAGGTAGTGTACGACACTTGGTGGAGAAGCAGGGTAGTCTGCTTGCTGGAGAAAGTCTCGTTTGAGTGAAGACTCGCAGAAGAGCGTTTACTACTACTACTTCGACGGAGAAACATTGGGGCTGAGATGTCTGCCGCGCAAGGCCCTTACGAAGACGTCTACGACGAGTCTGGAGACGAAGGAACGGTCGCTGGACCGCAGGAGATCCTAACTGAACCCTCCCGACCGAGTTTCACTACTACTAAAGGTATTGGGGCCGTGCACTCTATGGTGCAACGTGCCGGTGCCCGAGTACGTGGTCAGAGTGGCCCGGATGCGGGTACTGGAAGGACTGAGGAAAGCTCGGTCCCGAGAGACACCTCGACGAGCGTTCCCGCGGCGCCTCAAGACTCGAACCCTGACACGTTCGTGGCGTTCCCGCCCGGATCTACCGACTCGACTGAAGGCTGGCTTAACGCGTGTAGATAGCTCCAATCTATGGCGCCTCCTAAAGTAGCGGCGAACCTCCCTGGTGCTTCGCGGCGCGTCCCTAGTGGGAAACCCACTCAACGAACACATCAAGATGACTGTGTTCATGGACGGCCTTCGAGTGGGCCCCGCACGCACTCAGCTGTTCCGGGTGCAGTCAAGCACCCTTGAAGAGGCGATTCAAGTGGCTCTTCAAGAAGAGTACAGCCATCGCCAGGCGCGTACGCCGGCCTCAGCATGGCCTGGGAGTTCCTTGTCGGCCCCCGGTCGAACAAACCCCAACGGACCAGTTCCCATGGAACTCGGGTCCACCGAACATCGTGACATCCGCTGCTTCGGCTGTGGTAAGATGGGCCACTTCAAGCGCGACTGTCTCGCGGAAAGACTCCGCAGACGGTCCTTCCCCAAGCTCTCGCAGCTTTGGAACACTGGAAACACGGGAAGTGTACCCCCGAACGGCGGGCAAGTGATCCCTTCCTCACGTCGGCCGCGACGCAGAGAAGCACTCCTGTGACCGTCGCCCCAAGTTCGTTGGTGAGTGGGCCCGAAGCTGCTCGCTGGAACGCCCAGGCTCCTAGCAGTGGAGTAGACGTGGGGTTTCCCCCGGTGGTAACTCAAGCGTCCCAAGTGTCTCAAGGAGTTCCAGCGCAAGGGGCGCCTGCCGTCACTTTCGCGACCGTTCAGCCTAACCAAGGTTCGAGGCCGGTAAACACTCCCCCGACGACAAGTGGATTCGGTCCGACTGTTCAACCCTCTGCTGCTGGAGTTGGTCCGTCTGGAGGATATGGGACCGCTGTGCCTGGTTACTCGTCGGCGAACCTTGGAGGAGCTCCATGGGGCGGCCCTAACGGAAGTTATGGCAGTAACTACGCCTCTGGGTACAGTCATCCCGCGCCGTCGACTGCAGTGGTGCCTTTTGGGATGCCTACTAACATCCGGAACGCTATCCGCATGATTCAGCCGTTCTACTCTGATGGAGCGTCGGTCGAGAAGGCGAATACGTTCTGGGACTCTTTTGAGCGTGCTACTGTGGGTATGGAGGAATCCATTCGTCTAAGTGCTTTCCGCGAGTGCCTGAAGGGCAAGACTTGTGAAGATTGGTGGACGTACTTTCGTATCAACTCTTTTGACACTCTCCGAACCCGGTTCCATAACCAGTTTATCTGCCAGACTCCGTTGCGGCTGATCGAGAAGCTCCAGAACACTAAGCGTCCGCGAGGAATGTCCGCCGAAGTGTGGGGCGACATGATCTCGGGCTTGTGTGACGACGCTCAGTGTTACGACGAGCAAATACGCTACCAGTACTTCCTAACGGGACTACGAAACAAGCAGTGGAGAGCTGCTCTCGACGGGAGTATGAGTGACTCTATCCGTGATGCTGTAACACAGTTACTGTTCAAGAACATGCATCTCCCTTCCGACATCGACGAGGAGTTCGAGAACACTTCGACGATTCGCACCGAGAACGCTGCTTTGGAACGGATGTGTCGATGGTCCTCGGAGCAAGCCAAGAGTACCGTCTCGTACGGGCTCGAGGGATCCAAAGGTCTTAGGTATTCCTTGCTCCACTTTTTCAGTTACACACTCTCCTTCTTCAGGCGATTCACACTTATCCAACACGGTGGGTTTTACTTCACCCAGCATAGGACGCACTTCATACCTCACGGTCGACTCCTCCAAGGATTTCAAAGTGTTTCTACTTGTGTCGTTCCATTGACAAGAGGAAGGAGCGACACTCCCTTCCCCTCCCTCTCGCCCCCATCACAGTTGTCGGGGCGCTTGTCCTTGGACTGGTGTAGACGCTTGAGGAGCAGTCGTTCCAAGAGTCTTCAGAGACGCCTTCAAAGGACAGTCCGAAAGCAAGTGACCAGGTTCGTCACACAAGAAGCACTTACGACCGTTCCTCGGCGGGTTGTTCCGATAACCGTTCGTAGGAGGTTGTTCACACTCGACGCTGATATGACCCACAGCCTTACAGTTGGTGCAAGTCGCCTTACTTCGGCGACAGTTGAGTCGGTTACATCCAAGAACATGACACCTACCACATACAATCTGACCGTCTTGAGTGTACAAGTCCGGGCCTTGACGAATGCCACGGAGCGGGGTAGTAGGGGTGGTCGCGGCAGGGTGAGCATGAGGTATCAGAACACTCTGAGCAGGAGGAGAGTAAGCAGCTGCCACATTCATGGCAGGAGCCGGGTAAGCAGCAGCCAGAGGACGTTCCAGCAACTGTTGCTGCTGTTGCTGTTGCTGCACCGGATCCATGGCGTAATCATTACGGTCACCCTATTATGGGTACACTCATCCGGGTTCAGGCTGCTTGGATCCACTTCACTGTAAGTGTACACTCGTCGTGGATCTGAGCTCTCCCATCATCTCGCAACCGTCGGTGATCTCCATTGTCCCACGAAAGTTCGAGATCCACTGCATCCATCATCCCTGTACCCTGGATCCGACCTGAAGATAATACAGCTGGGGTGATGGGTCAAGGGAAGAAGGGACATGCAGCCGAGCCTGGTAAGGGATTAAACGAGGGAAATACATAGAAGGTAGAGATCCAGGCAGGTATAGGCTTAAGTATCAATACAGACTTCTATTTGCACGATAACACGCAAGTGCATTCCTGCCCTCAAGAACCGGAACTACATTGGCCGTACGAGCTCGGAGAAGGTTGGGAATTGCGAACCTAGTGTTAGTAGTGATAACTGGATAATACATTGGCCAGATCCTACAACCTAGTGAGCTTTCCTATACACGTGCAGATCCGACAGGTTAACCGAATTTACTACTTGGTCGGTTATACCCTAGAGGTTCTCAACTCTCAAGATCCCGTCACAGGAGGCGTCAAGTGCAAGGCAAAGGAACTACAAAGGCAAGGGAACGCACCCGCAAGGCAACCCCACGGCCAGATCCACGATCTAGACCCCGGATCCATAAGCTCGGATATTCGCTTAGGATACGGAACCATCCACGGACGCAGAGTGAAGGTTTTCCACTGCTGCTCCACCCCATCCCCACGTCTCGCCAAGACACTCAAGCTTCACCACTTGAACTTGGAAGTTACCGAGAGAGCAAGATCCCGCCCTACCGACGGGTACACAAGGTGAGGAAAGTTCAGCAGAACACGGATCATCGGGGGACCCCCTCCGTTAGTCGGTGTCTGGGCGCAGTTGGTAAGTTGGATCCGGCAATCTCGCAGATTTTGCTGATCCCGCTACACCACAAATCCAGCTGATCGGAAACGTCCCAGTACTTGCTTTAGCCGTACTAAGTGAGTAGGAAAGTCTTCGCTGAAGACCACACAGTCATCGAGGTACACCAGACATGTTCTCCACTTGAGATCCACCAGAACCGTCTCCATTAGGCGCGCGAAGGCCGGAACAGCATTGCACAGTCCGAAGGGCATCACCAGCCATTCGAACAGACCGTACTTACAAGTAAAAGCTGTTTTCTCCACACTATCAGCAGCCATAGGGACGTTCCAATATCCAGAGGCAATATCCATAGTTGAGAACAGCTTGGCGTTCCCTAAAACGTCCAGGATATCGTCTATTAGGGGCATGGGGTAACAGTCCTTGATGCTGACAGCGTTCAATCTTCGGTAGTTAATACAAAACCGTATCCCTCCATCAGGCTTGCGAATCATCAGAACTGGGCTGGCCCACGGACTGGTAGACGGTCGTATGAGGTTCTGGATCAAGTATTCTTGGATCTCGGATTCCATGACGTCGCCCTCGGCCTTGGACACTCGGTAAGGAGGTTGTTTAATCGGCGCGTGGTCGCCCGTGTCGATCGAGAATTCCAGCAAATCAGTACGGCCTGGTCGCATAGAGGTCTCAACGAACATGTCCTTGAACGGTTGCAAAACTTCGCGGAACAGTTCTTTCTGCTCGTCTCCGAGCTTAGAGCTCTCCAAGTCGACTTCCAACTCTTCCTCGGGGTCACCGTCCGGGTCAGGCGGAGGCGGTTCAGTGTTCTCAGGCCTCGCGTCCGCGGCACCTTTGACAGAATGGATCCAGTCAGCAGGCTCTCTAGGGATAGCGCATTTGGGTGGCTGCGGTAGCGGAGGGATCGACTTGGTCAGACTCTTCGAACCGCGCTTGATAGTCGAAGTTCCCAGCGAGAAGGCCGACTCCGGGACTACCGTTAAAGTGACCAACAGCGTTCCCCTTTTAATAATCACGTCTTCCCCAGTAGGGTTGCACACTTCTACAATCACTCGACCCTTGCAGACTGTACACAGTGAGCGAGCGATCTTGACAGTATCATCCAGAGTCGCGAGACCCTCGACGAGAACGGTCGTACCGTCTTCGACCTCACCCTGGACGTCAGCGACCACAAGAGCTTGCGCTCCACGGTAGACACGAACATTAGAAGTGATTCGAGACATGTAGCACTCTTCGACGCGAGGAGAACCGATCGGGAACACCTCTCCAGTGTCCTTCAGCGTCACAGTGTTAGCGTCCAGATATACCACGGCCCTGAATTCCCGTAGAGCGTTAGTCCCTAGGATAGCATCTACGTGTAGAGTATCGACGACTGCGAACGGAATTCTTCTCTCGACGGATCCTAGCGTCACCGGCAGGTCAAGGACACCTCTGATGGAAATAACGGATCCGGACACTCCCTTCAGGCTTCCAACATAGGGCATCCTTGGAGCGTGACTTAGGCCTAGGCGAGCTAATACGCGGCTGTGCACCGGACACGCTACTGCTCCCGAGTCGATTAGCAGCTCAGCAGGAGTGTCTTCTATGAATCCCCACGATAACGCTTCTACTCCGCCAACAGATCCAATCACACGCTTGCCGTTCGGGACCACTAAGTCGTCATCTTCGGTCGATGTGTCCTCCATAGAGTCAGGCACTTCTAGGAGTCCAGGATTTCGCTTCGGAGCGGGTCGGTCGGCCACAACGTTCACGTAACCGTACAAACCATTTTCCGAGTCTCCCGACGAGCAGTGTGACCCAATAGCTTCAGAGCGTCGGCTGAAAAGAGAAGAACAGTCAAAACTAACCCGTTTCGCGAGGGGTGTCTTCTCAGGGTCAGGTTCTTTCGGACGACATTTGCGGCGAGGGGACCTCCGCTTTGTGATCTTCACGCGCTGTTTGTCTCCTTCCTTCCGATAAAGCTCCATGATTCTCCGCACCAGCAGATTTTCAAGCTCGACTGCAGACGGATCAAGGAAACGCTTGAGAGTGTCCCGCGTCCTGGTCTCAAGGTCCTGTTTCCATATAGGAATGCTTCCCTCTTCCATCAGTTTCTCGGTCCTCAACTTTTTTAGCATGGCAACCGGGGCACTGCGATCCCTTCTGAATTTCTTCAGTCTTCACGAAATAATAAACAGTCTGCCAGATCAGAGCACGCCACCGCTCATGCACTATTCCGTCAGCGATGAGAGCATCGTGGCCCTCCGCGGAAGCACTAGAGGGGTTACCCGGTTGTCGGTTGAAGTCTAAGGCGATATTGGCCTCGATCACGGTAAGGTCCACGACTTCCGGTTCCTCTGCAGGGGTTGACCCACTCGATTCAGGAAAGTGAACGGTTTCCACCTTAATCTCCTTGAGGGGAAACTCTTTAGGATCGGTTCCTCCACCCTCGTCTCGGCCATTCGAGTCGGTCGCCACTACTGAACCGACACGATCCGAAGGTTCTTCCTTGAAATTACGGTTGGCACGCCTGGCCGCGCCCGTCGAGGCCAGCGTCTTGCGATACCTCTCCAACCAGTATT
>NW_003303638.1:281926-285620 GCF_000142945.1 Phytophthora infestans T30-4
TCTGCGTCACCTTCCCGGATTCACCCGTCAACGCTCTGTAATTCGCACGAGCCCATAGAAGCCCGATCGATGAGGCGTTGGTAGATCTGGGGTGCGGTCTTCAATTCAAACGGGATCCGGGCCCACTCGAACAGGACAAAGGGTGTGATGAAAGTGGATATTGCGCGAGCCCGTCCGCCATAGCAACCACCGGGACGCTATATACAGACGTTTTACAGCAGTATCTGAGCACTTTATCCAAATCTTCCAACAGCTCATTGATCAGAGGCATCGGATACACCATCAATCGAGTCAGGCTGTTAACCAGCCGGAAATCAATGCACAGACGTATATCCACCCCGTTCTTCTTGATGATGATTACCACCGGCGACGCCCACGGGGACGTTGAGAAGCTGATGATCCTGGCTTGCAGCCAGACCCTTAATCAGATCCGATAGTTTTTCTCGGAACTGAGGTGCCACCTTCCGCACCCTTTGAGCGATCGGGTTCGCGTCGCCGACATCGATGGCACATTTGACTCCGCGGGCGGCGGGCGGTAACGCATTACCTTTACCAATCAGCAGATATCGGCTTTTTCAGATCTTCTGACGTAGACGATCCACTTCAGTGGGTTTGCTCGCCCCTGGATCCACTTGGATATCATCAATCGTGACCTCCTCTGTGGTCAGTGGTACCTCCGGGATCACCGCCATGCCTTCTCCAAGATCCTCGGCGTGTAGATCCCCGCCTTCACGGTAGCAGACTTGTTCATCTTCAGCCTTTGTCGGATCCACCCTTGGATCCAGACACCGCGACTCTCCTTCAACCGTCATCCCTTCTGTCTTCGTGGGGTCGGGTGTCCTGGTACTGGGGAAGCCACCTTTTGAATCGACTTGATCCTCTGGTGGGTTTACCCACGATGGTTCCTGTTTAGCTAGTGCGGCCACTCTCGACAAGGATCCAGACACTTTGCCCCATGAAAAGTTAGGATCCACTCTGGGGTCAGCGGGATCTGGCGGTCCGGCTTCAGCCCTCTGCGATCCCTCATCCATCGATCCTGCGTTATCTAGGGGACGACTCTGGGAATCATCCCCGTCGTGGATCCATCTCCATCGCTTGGATCTCGATTCGACGCATTCCTCTGCAGGATCTTTCGCGGAGTTGGATATGTAAGGCCGATCTACTCAGGGGCCAGTTGGCCTCGCCGGGAGCTCCATCTCTCCGAGCGACTCGATCTCGGTAGTCGCCTCGTACGCCAGATTCTGTCATCTTTGTAGCGGCGGGATTCCCACTGACACATATCCAGGTCGCCTAGGGATATCGTCCTTCGCCAAACATCGACGGATCTCCTCATAATGGTCCAGTAGTAGTCTCTTGTCGCTGACGTTCGTGACGTGGAGGTATTGCGATCGACCTGGTCCTTGGATTCCAGTAGGCACCCATTTCTCGCCCCGAGTGACCCACAATTTCTCATGTTCCACCCACTTTAACCGATCTGGCAGCTCCCAGGTTTCCCCGGGCTCGATCTAGGTTGTCTTATCTGCCCTTATGATCCTCATCTTCGCTCCATACAACGGTCGCCGTCCACTGAGCTGGATCCGCATCTCGTCAGGGAAACAAAGTGTCCCATCCGCCTCACTCCGGCTGGTACCATGAAGTCCATCCCGAGGATGGCGTCTTGACCAGCGAGATCTCCAACCCAAATGTCAAACCAATACACCAAACAACCTGCCAGCGTGATCTTGATTCGCGTTCTCCCATTCGTACGGTACACGCCTTCACCAATCCCAACACAATCTTGGATCCGACTCCCATCCACTTGGCACCCAACCTTACGAGCAAAGGCGGTATCTAATATAGACACCTCGGCACCACTATCTAGGAGTAGGATTGCTTTTTCATTGTTGATCTTGCCCCCTACCTTGGCTTGTCTGAACCACTTTCCTGGGGCGTGGTACTTCCAGTATCCACGGGACTCCCCTGTTAGCAGATCCATGGATCCAACTTTCTCCGATCCACAGGATCCAGTGACCAGACAGACCTTAGGGGGATCTGCAGTGACCTCGCCCTTGGTAGGCTCAAACCATCGACCATGTTGGCGTTTCTCCCAATAACCACGCGCCTCTCCCCTTTGTAGATCCAGGGTTGAAGAAACTTCGGATCTGGAAAACCCATCCACTTGGCGCAAACTAGGGATCTTGGCAACTGACACTTCATGTAGATCACGTGTATTATCGACTGGATCTAGGGTCCTGCTACCTGGATCTAGCGATGTCTTGTTCACAAATGCATAAATGCAGTACCTAGAACGCTCGGCTCGTACCGGATTCAAACCCGGCGAGCGTCCTAGTTTAACATCTTCTCGGCCACTTCTGGCAACATCCCTCGGTGCTTGGCTGGATCAAACCATTGGCGAATCTGGTTGTAAAATTCTTCCATCGGGCACTTGCCGACGTCGTGAATCTCGCCACACCCGCGACACACGTAGAAGCAATGATCTCCGGGATGACCTTTCTTGCCACACTTCTCAGAGACCAGATGTTTCCAGCATCCAGATTCAGTGTGCTTCCGGGATCCGCACTGTGAACATCTGACTTGTGCTGTCCCGTCCATGAGATCTCGGGATCTGTACATCCCACGGTCCCCGGGTACGGTATCCCCCGGTCGAGAGTTGTCTCCGGTCTTCGCCGTTCGATCGTTGGACGCAGTGAGACAGACTCGACGGTAATCTTCCGGGTCGGAGTCCGAACTGTCGGATCCTGATTCAGTTCCTGAGTCGGGCGCCGTGACTTGGTGGACACGTCGAGCTGGGGTCGTAGGCGTCGGAGCCTTTTGGCGATACTTGCCGGATCCGACCGCCGCCTTCTTCTGGCGGTGTTTCGCGCGATCCACCGCCCGCAGCACTTCCTCAAGCTGGTCTGCGTCGGGAAGTCGTAGCAGGGTCAGCCTGTCGGCCAGATCCACGTCTCCCACCGTCTCGATGAAATGATCCACGTGTTCCCGCAGTACCTTGGATCCCCCATCCTTGATCTTCAACTTGGCCCGTAGACCGGCCACATTTAGTCGATGAAGGTATTCTAGCGGGGATTCATCCGATCTGCGGCGAGCGTGGTAGTATTGTCGTGCCACCGACACTCTTAATCCGCAGTACCGGGTCTGGAAACTGCGCAGCAAATTTGGCCACTTGTTCCTGGTGGATCTGCCCAGCTGCCGATACCAGTTCCTGGCTGGCCCCGCTAGCAGATCCGCAAAGGTCAAACACTTCTCAGCATCCGACGCTTGATCTCTCATGAGGGCCGACTTGACTTTGCTGATCCATGTTCTCGCTCGGTCCTCATCTTGATCCTTGCCCGTGAACTCCTTCAGATCCGATATAGCTGAGATCCGTACCCTCTGGATCATGGACGATCCACCTGCCCCGGCTGTGGCTGTTGCTACCACTGCTGACGAAGTGGATGGGCCATCCAGATCATCTGGGTCGAACTCATCATGGGAGTTGTCTCCCTCCACGGATTTTATCTCCTCGTCTCGTGCTCCATGTTCGTGGAACACTTGCACTTGTGGCACGGGCGCTCTCATACCCTGTTCGGTCAGGAAACGACTCATCGAAGCTTCGAAGTGTCGCTGCAGGGTGCCCGAGGAAGTGTCGGAATAGCCTGTGGCCGTCTGGTCCACTGGCGAGACCGGATCCGTGAGGCGATTACCTTGAGCCCGA
>NW_003303638.1:287629-290155 GCF_000142945.1 Phytophthora infestans T30-4
TTGACAAGTGAATCTGAGCTTCCTCTCTGTGCTTTGACTCCTTTTCCAAATTAAATGGCCAGGATTTCGCGAAAACCAGATATATTATAGATAATACGATGTCGCACTAGCTTCAGATACATATTTTTGCCAATGATACCACGCTGTTATGTATACTTGAATATTACAGCTGCAGCCTAGTTATATTAAAAGTGATTGAGCTATATGCGAAAATATCGCAGCTTAGAATTATTAAGGCGTTTTAAATTTGAAACTGTATTGTTTGCGCCAGATAGCGTTGTATCGTGAGCAAATACTGCTATATAAGGTACATGCACATAACTGACGAAAAATTCACTTTTTTAGCCTGTGGCCTAATGAGGTTGGAGGTCTCGTCCTCCCACTGTCGGTTGAGGCGGTCGAACACTTGGCTGGCTGTACTGGGCATCTTGGTAATTGACAAGTGAATCTGAGCTTCCTCTCTGTGCTTTGACTTTTTTCCAAATTAAATGGCCAGGATTTCGCGAAAACCAGATATATTATAGATAATACGATGTCGCACTAGTTCAGATACATATTTTTGCCAATGATACCACGCTGTTATGTATACTTGAATATTACAGCTGCAGCCTAGTTATATTAAAAGTGATTGAGCTATATGCGAAAATATCGCAGCTTAGAATTATTAAGGCGTTTTAAATTTGAAACTGTATTGTTTGCGCCAGATAGCGTTGTATCGTGAGCAAATACTGCTATATAAGGTACATGCACATAACTGACGAAAAATTCACTTTTTTAGCCTGTGGCCTATTGAGCAGAGGAGTGACCGTAAGTTCCCCACTTCCACTCGGAACACGAGCTGTCTTGGCTATTGGTACCTGTCCAGGGATGCTGAATATTGCATTTTTATCTATTGCTAATCGAAGCAAAAAATAGATAATTGGGCTAGAGAACTGGCTAGACCAAAATAGATTATTGGTGCAGCAATATTGGTACCGAGGGCATAAGTACTAGGCTGACTGAACACCGCCCAATAGATTATTGGTGATCCGTAACCATGTGTTTTAATAAATGATGCGCTAATTGCTTACAATGGTTCATCTACTGGATCAAAAAGTTAAGGAACTACAGGTAGATAAAGGCACCAAACAGGGCTAGGGTGTAAAGGAGGGGTGATACAGTTCATCCGAAACGGAGTTTAATGAATCTGTGCAAGTGCCTTAAATTGTAAGCGCTTCAGAGGTTGGCTTGGGCATGATCTAACTAACTATACTCAGAGCCGTGCTGGTGCTCCCTAAATCATGCAGGGCGCTACTTTGGCGGTAATGTTGCTGCCGCTGCTGGTAGGATTTGCGCGACATGGCATTCATCCCCAATATCATTTTTACAGTGCGTAGAGTGAAATAAAAGTGTTCGTTGTTTCGTGCCCAACATATAGTTTCTTACGAGTTCTTGTTTGGTGTCTCTATCCTTGACCAAAAGGTAATGAAAAAGTTCATGTAAGATTCACAGTGTCAATTGCTTTTTTACGTTACTGAAGCTAATATTATCATTGACTTTATCGTGTCCGTCATTCCCCATTTGTCTTGTCAGAACTTTTCTTAATAGTAAAATTACAACGCTAAAAATAGCAGTTAGAAGATCCATTATCCCTGTTACGGAGGAGGACACCCAATATACGAAGAGTTTGATTATCTCGAGAACGTTATACAAAAAAGACATTATGTAGAAGAATAAAGACAAGTTTCGTGTAAGATAAACACAGCAAACGCGGAGCTATTTCTCGGTGTGATATCTAAGAGAGCTTCCGGCTCATGTAAGCGTCAAATTTCAATTATTCTGATAAAGTCCAAAAGAGACTTGATCGCAAGGAAAGTCGAATCAAGAATTGCTCTAAAGCCTTTTCATCTAATCTGGCGTATCATATGCCAGATTAGATTAAAGGCTTGAATACGTCGCGTGTCCAATACTTGAAGTAGTAATTATTAAACGCGAGCATGACTCCAGCGTTCCTAGGGTCTGCTGGGTATTTGTTTAAGCTCTCGTACAGGTTTGCTGGGGTCCATCGCTTCACCTTTACCCACTGCTTGAGCTGCTGGTCATAGTAATTTTTCAGTACCGATAACATCACCGTGTATTGGGTTGGCGTCTCAGATAGGAAAACCACTTTCCTCGCATCGGGTTTTCGGAGAAATTCTTGCCACTTTCCCTCAGTTTGAGAAGATTAAAAACGTATTATCTACGTCCGACCAAGAGGTGAAATGAGCCTATTTTTAAGCCCATCCACATCTCAGACCTCATTCTGGGCCACGCCTTAAAGTCGCCAATCAGCTTGGCGAGCTCTTCCTCGCTGACCTGTGCCTTCGGTTTTTTGAAGAGGAAGTCGTAGGGGCTCTCCTTGCGCGCCTCCACACGAATACCATGTGGTCGAATTTTTATTGTGAAACTTTTAAAGTTTTTGTCCTTGTAAAGTCGTAGTATCTTGGAAGACATCGTCGGAAGTTTTTCCTGCGCTCCTTCAAGCGAAACTGCGCTAGTTCCAACTTA
>NW_003303638.1:290293-297528 GCF_000142945.1 Phytophthora infestans T30-4
ATAGAAACATACGAGATCCACGTGTTTAGCGTTGATTCTTCAAAAGATAGATATCATCTGGCGTTCTCTCTTCTTTTTGGCCAGAAGTCGCGTTGGATCGTTCCAAACTTGCTGGCGGTCCTTTTGGGCTTTGTGCGCTTCAACTAGAAACTTGGCCAGAGCCATAATTCGCTCTCAGTGTTGCAAACATTGTCTCCTGACCTGCCTTTTTGTTGCCCTCGTACGCTCTGGCCACAGCCAGAGCCCATGTGTTGTACTGGTCGCTCTCACAGAGTTTCGATTTTATCATCCAAAGCGAAACTCTGAAAAAGAACGCTGACATCACTCCGTTCTTTCGGAATGTTTAACGCCGTTGCGGTTTTCTTCAAGGTCCCGGACTTGCTTTTAAGTGCCGCCAAATGTGGGAACTCAAATGTCTGTCTTCGGAGTTATGGTGGTCAGTACTCACTGTCTGCGACGTGTGCTTCCCACAGAGCCGCTGGATTTGAACGCTCGAATCTTTGTTCTTGACGGCGCTCCCACTCACAGTAGACGTTGCATCGCGCAGCATAAGCGTTAGCAACAGGAAGCAACTAATAACCGAGATCAGGTGGAGCCTGGCAGTTATTGACACCGACATGTTTTACCGCAAATGAGAAATGATATTTTTGCTGGTAGCTCATCTAACTTAGCTGCAGCGCTCAGATTACCGGTACTGTACATGCTTGCTGGGATTATGCGACACGTTTATAAGGACTACGCGTCTTGGTGTGATTACTGTAGCTCTCAAGAGCTCTCAGAGCTGGTACATGTAAAGCCTAAGATTAAAGTTCAGATGTATCAGTTCCCAACTTTCTTTTTTTAAATTAAAAGTCCAAAAAATCATTTTAAAAGTGTCATAACTTGATCAGTCTTTTGTTACGATTATCATACATGTAGTGTGATGCATTACAATTAGGTCTTGCACTTGACAGCAAGTAAACACTTCTCGTCCCATCTCTTCTTGTAGTATGCAGCAATGCGGCGGCCATCCTCTCGCAACGTTTCCCACTCGGCACGTTCTTCCGGCTTGAGAGAAGGTAGCAGGTCCCTGGTCATGTGGAAGTCCACTTCAGTGTCGTGCAGCATCATCGAGTCCGTCACCAGATCATAACGAAGACGCTCATATCCACGCACAATTGCCATTTTCCGCAGCGGGTCATTACTGAAGACCACACGCTCTCCAAACGGAATTTTCCGCTTCAGCGAACGTCCAACGCCAGTCTGCGGGAATCCTCCCATCGGCAAGCCAGTAATGTCCGCGAGAGTATTTAGAATATCGTACTGCTCTGCTGCGTCGTCGAGTACAAGCCCCACAGCATCGCCTAGTCGACCTTCGGCAATGATCGCGGCAGCCACACGCGTCACAGCTTCCTCGTGCTCGTTAAACTTGTCAATTTCTGGCGCTTGGCCATGGTCCCCCAAGATGACAACGACCGTATCGTTGAGGATTCCCTCCTTCTCCATGCGATCCATGAACTTGCCCAGCTCCATATCTGTAAAATATCTCACTGTCGTATAGTTTTTGACCCTATCTGCGTGTAATTCGCCCTCGTACATGGCTGAAAAATCTGGTTTTTCGGCCTCTTCGTACCACTTGGGCCAGGATTTGTACGGCTCATGACTCGAAATGGTATAGTGGGTGACGAACGTGGGCTTCTTTGGCTCTCCCTGGACCTCTCGATCCATCTGCTGTTGCCTCTTTTCCAGTAACAAATCTCCTAAAAAATCAAAACTGAGGTCGTCGTGGACTCCCCAGACCAAACCTCGTCGTTCGTCACCGAACAATTCTGTTCTCGTGATATTTAGTTTCTTTTCCGCAATTTTCATCATTGTGTACGCGTCCCACACGTTATCGTAGCCATGCGACGGGAGGAAGACGTCCCACGCATCGAAATATAAAGTCGATCCCGTCGTGAAATAAGTCTCGTAGCCTTTCCGAGAGAACAGTTGGGGCAGTCCTGACAACTAAGTGTCATTTTTTCCTCCTGTGATCCCACTCTGTGTGTTACTGTGGTAGGGAACTTGCGCAAATAACAGACTTTCCAGAGACCGACTCGTCGGGATACTGGACCAAATATTGCGCATGGCGACGCCTCGCTTCGCCCATCGGTCGAAATTCGGCGTTATTGTCAAATTTGTGCCTTTGAACAAGTTTGACGGGTCTTCCTCTCCCACGAGGTACCGCGAGTCTCGGTACCGGAAAGATTCCACTCCAATGATTAAAACATTTGGCGGGCTGTCGTTGTATATTGTGACGTTAAAGGCCAGCTCTCCTTTGAAGCCAGTGGTGCGTCGGTACAGTGTGTCGTCCCCAAAGCGCTCGTGTTCTTCGGCCTTGTCGATGAACTCCTCCACCCACGGTTTATTGCCGACTATGTTTGTGAGCTTCACCTCGATAGGAGTAGGTTCAAACATGTGAAATAGCAACTCGTTAAGCGTTACGTTCAAGGCCGCGTACGCCACGAGCGGCGAGCAAGCGCTACGGACTGTCACGGCAATCGCAGGGACAACCACTAGGCCCAGGAAAACGACAGCAACGCGTACAACTCGATCTCGAGTAGATGATGTACTGCTCAGCTTGTTTGTGGTTGCTTTAGCTGAGCTGGTGCCATCTTCTAGCGCCAGAGCTTCATACTGGACATCTCCCTCGCTTTTCTTCGACCATTTCCCTTTATTTGTGTTAATCGCGGGACTCAGTACTATTTGTATCGGGTTCCAAAGTGGGCTAACCTGGCCCAGGCTCGCACCAGTGCGAAGAGTGCAGCGATAAGAACAAGGTAACCTGTCGTCGCATAGGCGATTTGAACCTCGTTGGTTGATATCGGCGCGGCTTTAAGATGTTCCCGCTCTCTGATCAAAGAAGCGAAAAGAGCGAAGGAAAAGCGCATATCTCGGTACACTACCAACATCATATCTGCTACGAACGGTGCCATTATCGCCAGGCAGAGTAGCCACGACACAGTGAACGTGACAAACCGTTTGATCGCACCACAACGTGCAATAACGAAGGTATCAAATATCCAAAGCGCGGTTGCGAAGTACGTCGTACACACGAAATCCTCTAAGAACCCAAGGCTCAGCGATGAGATCTTGACGACTACAGTGTAGTCGTTAGAGCTTCCGTACATTGTCACCAGTGCTTTGAGAGCGAGGCAGCGACTGATGGAGAAGTAAAATTGAACGAAAGCGTAGACGAACAGCCATCCCATCCACGGAAGAGAAGTGAAGCCTACTCTTCGCCACCTCTCAAATGACGAGCTCCATTGCCGAAGTAGCTTGGTATCGTGCTCGGTGTGTATGAGGTCGTCAGTCTTGAGCGAGCGTACTTCTGGGAAGCGGAGCCGAGTCGACTGTAGATCGCTCTGGTGGTGGTGATGAAGCGACGCGTTCGAGTCCATGGAGCTAGCTCCTCCACAGCCCCGAAGATTGGTGAATGAGCACTGAAGCCGCACCCGGGACACGTCAGTTCTGACCAGTAGAATTCTTCGACCTTAGCGCACGTTGTGCGGTTCAGCATCGCCCATTCTGATGTTACGGCGACGTCTCCTGAGAAGACTCTTCTCGACGACTCGTCGCTCGTAATGCCGATCACTTTGTGTGGTCCACACAGGATATTAACCAGGGTACATTTCTCCGGGGAGGAACAGTCGAAGAATGTACAGATATCATGCACATGTATTACATGTATACCATTACCCCTATTAAACTTTATGTGCTGAGCCCAAATCGTTCTAAAGAGGGTATTTCCTTTCTGTCGACGTCTGAGTCCCATTGATCGCAGTAGTATGCCTCGGACGTCACTACAACTGATGCTCCTAAAGGAAACTTGCAAAAGAGAGTTCTTGTTCGTGGTGGAAGCGATTTCCCTAATGTGGCCGGAGTTTGAAGCAGGAAGAGACTAATCGTCAAAGGAAATTCCTCAGTTTTCCACCGGAAGCATCCAACTGGCATCGGTCGCGTAGTCTTTACCAGCACGTTTCATCCTCTAGATGAAAACGTTCTAAGTACTGTACTGCGAGTGGGAGATAACTCCAGCTGCTGTGCCATTGATGGAGATGGGACTGAGCGAGTGTTTTTTCAGAGATCTTACGGCAAAGCTGTGATACCTTTGACAAGATCTTGCTGGAAGACAGCCCTCTGTACTCGAAGTAATTGCGTAATTACTCGAGCTTTGACAGCAAACTGCTTGTTCCAAATCCGGCTAGACTTTTGTTCTCAATGATGTTTTTAAAGCTTTAACTACATCTTTTTAGAATCATTTCGCTAAACCCATTAGTCAACTCATCGGAAGACGCGCCTTAAATTGATGCAAAAGCGCCGTATAGTTTCCATCCGCCAACGTTTCGTTAAGAGCGTCCATAAGGTAGCTTTGATATCCACTCCACTTCGAAAGAGTATCGATATCTGTCTGAGCACTGCCCCCGTTCTTAAGCATCAAATTTGCTAGCAATCTATATCGCATCGCTTTCGCACAACTACGAGTTACGCTCATTGATATCCGATTTGCTCCATATTATTTCTTACCATTACTATGATAGAAATACTGAGGACCGAAGTCGGATTGGATTACAAATTTCACTGGGGTAGCCGTCATTGTGGACAATTGGCGACGTTAAGAGCGCGATTTACTAATCCAACAAGTGAAATTAAAGACGATTGGTAACAGTATGTTGAACTTACCTTTTGGCATATTAAAGAACTAGGAATTTACCATTTTGAAGTTGAATAGGTGTAAATATTATTCTTATCTATCGTCTATTCGGTCTCGTTTTGTTTTGCGTATCTAACCAGCCATTCCCCTACCTACGGTTTGAGTTCTATTCCACATTTAGAAATGAGAAGAAAAACAACCATTAATAACGAACCAAATCGTTTGCCGTTAGATTAGCGGCTGCCTGCTTACTCTCAAGCTCGTTTTGACCCTCCTTTTATTTCCGCATCTAGCTTTAGTAGAAACCGAGAACCGTCCTGTTGTCATTAGGATGCGCGTGAAGCTTTGAAGAACGTGTCGAAACTGAGATAGACACCCAAGTACTTCGGGTCGCTCATGTGGAAGGCTAGTGCGTAACTGAGTTCTTTCGGGTTCCAGTGTTTTTTCCAAATCCATTGCTCGAACTGAAGCTTTTGCAAATTGACGATCGTTTCATCCGTATTCCCACTTAGATCAAAATTGATCTTAGCTGCATTAAGTGCTCGTGCGAGGTCCAGATCATCATCAAAGCGTTTCGCTAGGTCCGATATAATAGCGAACTTGTCCGGGTTTTTCTCCTCATCTTCATTGTGTAGAAGTAGGAGACCCACCTAGGAAAAGCGGGGTCAAAAAAAAGATCATCCCCTTCCATGTGAAGCTTAACACCTTGCTTACGAACGTCGTATAAGACGACATATTATTTTTGTTACGTCGTATATTACGACATTGCACGAAGGTCATTAGCAAATGGCTCGGAAAAGTTTTTTCAATACTTTAATCAAGTTACCACAAAAATATAATCTGCGAGAGGTCATTTTGCTACAAGTCAAAACCAGGCCAGGGGAAGGGGATCAGCCACGTCGTGAACAGCCACTCATTCGACATTTTGCTGGATGGTGCGCATACGGAAGAGTCGACGCGAGAAACCCACACGATATTGACTTTGGCCACTTATGGCGGCAGCTTCGGGCGGCGGGGTGGAAGTCCAAGCGTCCGAGTGGCCTCCAGACTGAGTGGAGCTACTCGAGTCCTGACAACACGCACGTCCTCGTGGGGGAGAAATCAGTCGTGGACTACGCGTCCGACAGTGGCTTGCTGGAAGAGGCGGATGCTGATGCTCAAGTCCGAGATGAAGGAGGTGGGGAACTAGACCAAGCAGGAGCTGGTAGTAGTGGTGAAGAGCAACAACACGAGGGGGAAGACGTCGTTCGGCCTTCGCAGATCGACACGAGTGTCCTTCTTTCGCAGCATACAATTGATCGAATGTTCGGCACCCCAAGTGATGATGACATCGAGCTGTCGCAGACTACAGTGAACAGAGCATTCAATCTATCCCCAGGAGATCTACAAGACGGCGGTGCCCGCGAGGCCGCTGCTGGACTGCATTTACTTTCGGAGGCTTCTGGATTAGAGAGCGAGGGTGATGTAGACGAAGAAGAAGCCGCTGCGTCTCAACCTCGACGACGGACACTTACGCCGTTATCAGGCAAAGAGGACGTGAATGTTTTGCTGGATGGGGAGAAGCCGAGTGACTACGAGAACTACAGCTCGGGTGATAGCGACGACGACGGCATGAGTGATATTAACAGCGATTCCGGAGCCGGGATGTCCGAGGAAGATGACGACGTCCTGTCCGACAGTGACGCAGTTGAAATGGACAAGGCTTTCATTGCGGCACTACAGGTGGGCAATAACGCACTTAGCAGAACCGCTGCAACGGAGAGAGAGCAGACACTACGAGGAATGCAGTGGACGCCAGTGTCTTCGGAGTACGAGACAGATGCTGCTGCGTACCCTGGACTTGGCACCGAAGAAGCAAGGCCTGTGCCCGACCTGCTGCAATTATGGAGATCGCCAATCCTCACCTTCTTTTATTTCATGCCGAAATCTCTGTGGGTTTCTATCGCGGCTGAAACGAACCGATATGGTCTACAGCAAGCTGGCAAGCGCGCCCGTAACATTCAAGCACGGCAGACTGACCTTCGGCGTGAAACTATCAAGCAGATTACACGTCGTTTGAAGGCTAAGGCAGCATACTCTACACACGAGATTCTTCACGTTGTTGGACTCCTCGTTGCACGGATGCTCTGCCCTCAAAAGAAACGATTTGGTGCGCACTGGAGTATGGTGGAAGACGGTGCTGTTCCCGCCGGTCTTTTCGGGCGGTTCATGACGCGTGACAGGTGCCAGAGTATCATGCGAGACTTGCACTTCGTAGACAACACGATTGACCACGGTAACGATAAACTCTGGAAACTTCGCCCCGTTGTTGACAAGGTCCAAGAGCGCTTTTTGCTGGGGTGGTCTCTTTCTGCTATTTTTTCGTTTGATGAGGGTATACTGCCGTCCACGTCGAAGCGGAACACGACCCGGATGTTCATGGCCGACAAGCCTCACCGCTACGGGTCCAAACTATTTATGGTCTGTGACGCGCAGACGGCATACTGCCACAGGTACGTTTAAAATTTGTATGTCGTAACTATCTACTTTGTGTTTGCCTGACAACAGTGAATGTCGTAACTAT
>NW_003303638.1:299383-300481 GCF_000142945.1 Phytophthora infestans T30-4
AGCCTCCCTGGTGAATTTTGTGAGAGCTGAACACACTCGCAATTTCACAAAATCGCTCAAAGGTGACAACGGTTTGAGGGCCAGAGGTGTCCTTAGAATGACTGTGGCTAAGGCCCGACTTACCTCCTGCTAGAAGGCACATCACCGATGCTAATGCGTCTGCACTGCTCAAAAGTGCTGAGCTAATATCTTCCTCGTTTTCGCTCGTGTCCACGAACTCTTTCGTCAGATACGCCTTCAAATCCGCTGCATTGAAGTACCCTTTCTTGTCGGTATCAAGAGCTTGAAACAGCTTCTCCATCTTACCTGTCGAGGTAGTAGGAGTAAATTGCTGCTGGAAATGTTGTACAACTCGAGTTTGTAAGCGTTTCCTCACTGAAAGTCCAGTAAAAACATGATTAAACGAGCGTAATCGATCGTTTCATCGCCTTGTGTTTGTCCCGTAAATCTTCGTTGCAACACACGAATTTCCCACTCGGCCAGTTTTTTGTTCCCCTTACAAATCACACGATAAATTTTGTTCCAATCTTCGCTTCGAATTGTTCCGTTGTGCTCATAGTCAAAAGTCTCAAAAACTTTCTTCACTTCGACTAAGGAATCCGGTAGTCTGACGCTAGAAAGCACAGCGTTCCAGTCGAATAATGCGTCGAAGAAAGCGTCGCAATGCACGCGTGTTGCATCTCGAGTTGAAGGTTTTGAGAACTCCCCAACAGTGTGTTGAACCACATTCTCCACCAGTCGTTGCAGATCCTTCTTTCGTACACCAACAACGCCCAAATCGCGGAACATTTTGTCCAGTTGTTGCACTAATGTAGCTTGTGGAATCCAACCGTGAGAGCTACGTCCAAGACTGTCAAGTATGTGCTGTAGATCGTACGACGAACAGCACTTCGCGATGAGCTTCTTAACCGATTCAATGTCACCATCTTGAAAGGACAACGTGGTCCAACAGTTTCTTGTTAAGAATTTGTTGAGTGTTTTTACTTGAACTGTTCCGACGTGGTCGGAATCTAGAGATGCGAACAGATACAACATCTCGATGGTCGTCAACGGATACGTCTCCGCTCGAACGATGAACGTATCACTGAAGTCTTGAAT
>NW_003303638.1:328240-329918 GCF_000142945.1 Phytophthora infestans T30-4
GAGACTTGACTCATTAATGCTTCGTCGGACATTGCAGCTAGCAACCAATTTGTTTCTCGCCAGACGATCCAGGAATCAAGAGTTCCAAGCTGGGGCCATGCTCAGCATCAAATCATAGGTTCCATGTCGAGACGCGTAAACTGCTCTTGGCTGTCGAAGTTTTCGTACTTGACAGCCAGATCAACTGGATGATGGAAATGGCTATATTCTTCTTTAAGGGCGACTTGAATCAGGTGCTTGACTGCACCCGGAACAGCTGAGTGCGCGCCGTGTCCACGCGAAGGCCGTCCATAAACACAGTCGTCTTGACGTGTTCGTTGCGTCGGTTTCCCACTAGGGACACCGTGAACTCCCGTATATCATGAACATACTCGTGCAGCTCGCGCATTCCTTGCTTGCATGAGAGAAAGCGCGAACCCTGTTGGTACTCGTAGTTCGCCGGCAGGAACGCGGCTCGGGGCCGTTAGCACAGCTGGGCCCAGGATGTGAAATATCCAGGCGGTGTCGCCTCCCGCGTGTACGCGCAACGCTTCGCACGACAACAAAGGTTGGATTTTGCCGCGCGAGCGAGAAATTTCTCCGGAAGGCCTTTGTTTCGCTAATGAAATCCTCTCCTCACCTGCTGGTGTACCGGGTTCCTCGCCTTCCAGGTTCACCCTAACCTGCGGTGAATCGAGACAAGTGACGTCTTCGGCTATACAGCCTCCTTTGACTATACAGTCCGGGTCGACCATACAGTCACCCACGGCTATACAGCCCCCCTTGACTTTACAGTCCGGGTCGACTATACAGTCACCTCCGGGTATACAGCCACCCTTGACTATACAGCCCGGGTCGACAATACAGCCACCCACGGGTATACGGCCTGCTTTGACAATACAATCCATGTCGTCTATACAGCCATCCACGTATACACGCCCCCCGGGGTGCAGCCCATCCAGGTCAGACGATCTGTACACTAGCGAAAATATACGACGAAACGACCAACGCGATAATACGAAGTCTACCAAGGTCCAAATTCCGATGAATCCTGATATATCTACAAGCATGCCTTCGACTTCGGGTACAAGTCAAGCAAATCCAGACAAGCTACACCCGGCTAACAGAGTTGGCACAGGAAACATACTTCGGATCGAAAGAACCCCACGTCGCCGTGTAGTCTCACGTCAAACCGCGGACCAAATGCATGAGAATGCACGGGACCTGAATCGAGAAGTTCAATCGGCTACGCTCGGGAAGGCCATGGCCAGTTTCGGCATAAAGCTACCAGCGCCTGATTTTCCTACAACGCAAGAAGGCGCTGATGGACCTGTATACGTGCTTAATAAGCCATTGCAACGCTCTCTGTCGGAGCTCGCACGCCGTTCAGCTTTACTGCTACCGGCGTTCGTGGAGCTGGTTCGGGGACAAACGGAGCGGGATTACCGTCCGAACAAGAATTTGGTTCCAGCTGTTCTTTGCGAACTGTGCAGAGAATATAAGCACTTGGCGCAGATGCAGAAGATTGCTCAAGAAGGTGTCGAAGTCCAGCTAAAAGAAACACCACCTCGGCAGTCAGTTCGCCCAGTGAATCATGGCTCGGCTCGGGGCAGAATTAATATCTTGCGCAAGAATATCAGGAAAGAGCAAGATGCTGGAGGTGCCTTGGTCCTCGACATGGATCTTCTGAAGCAGTGGC
>NW_003303638.1:331278-334599 GCF_000142945.1 Phytophthora infestans T30-4
ATGCGAGCAGTACTGCCCATATTGCGAAGATATTAAATTTGACGTGCTAGGGTTGCATCGCTCAGCCTGAGCGATGCAACCCTAGCACTGAGCCTCAGGCGCTATTATAAGGCTTGCTTCCGCGACGGGCATTTTCCGGTGGTCCACGTCGTCTCACTGCACAGCTGCTGCTGCAGGTGTCCGTGTGATTAATGCTCTCGACTTGAGCGTTGAGGAATCAGCTGGCCACATCTAGCCTTTGGTTTTTCAAGAAGCAATATCTTTTAAAGAAATGGCAGTCGCGCCAGTACTTGCGGTTTCATGATCTCGTTCGGACAGCGAGGGCTATGAAGTCGGCAAGTTCCTTCCGAGTCGCATCCGTGAGCGGCTGAAATGGGTCGCGTTTTTTAGGGAGGTGACAGGGGGTGGAAGACTCTCTACCAGCAACGCAACCCAACATCGCAGTATCGACCATCAGCTTGAAAATGAATTTGAACTTGGATATCGCGCTTCGCCTGGGCCGCATTTATGAGTGCAGGGAGAGAGGAGACATGGTCTTTGTTCGCCACCCTGGTGAGAACATATACTTTGACCACGGAGAATCGCCTTTAGCCGAAGCACCCTACGCTCGTCCTAATACATGTATCCCTATACTCATTTAATACCTCGAGTGAGGGGTACTCAAATGAACCCTTAGGTAGTAATCCCTACTACCGCTGACAGGAATATAAAATCGCTCTAGCTGGCTCAGATAATATTACTCTCCCTCGGAATATAGAATCCAAAATTACCAAAAATGATCGCTCTGACGTGTTTAATTATGGAAATGTTACTATTGTGCAGCACGTCCAAAGTAGACAAGCAAGGACAGTTGCTGCTTGCACCCTTCCAGCTTAGCTCGTCTCGCAGCTATCTCTGCATCGCTCTAAGCCCCTGTATACTCATTTTTGACACGCCCATTAAACTTGCTCGGACAATCAGCTTTGTTGAGATGTTCTTACATCATCATTCCCTGCTTCGCCTCCACTATCCTCACAGGCACCCATCGACTTATCACTCACGAAAACGTCCACTTTGATTCCGCAGAACTCTTCATTAGGAAGTCGTCGTACACGCTCTCATCTGGTGGATTCAGCAGTTCCGTCACCGACGAAGGATCGGACGCGACAGCATTGTAGCTGGCTCGTCAATTACGGAGTCTTCCTCCTTTGGCCACTGTATCCACACGCATAGTAATCGAGTAGACCAGCATCTTACAAATATTGAATGTGGCATGGAGTTCCGAACGCCAACGTATTAATAAATGTACCATACCAAAATTTATCGGACCGGATGACCTTATCGGACCTGTACCAAAACTAGGGTACGCTATTTGACAACCCTCAAAACCAATTTATTAGTTTATGGATTAGATATTGTGGCCCACACACTAAACACTATTATTTTGCAGAAGGCGGGGAGGGAGACGGCGAGGGGCGATGACGGCGTCGGCACGTGTGACAGGAGGGTGGCGACGACGGCATGCAGCAGGAGGGTGGCGGCGGCGACAAGAATGGCGGCAGCAAGGATAGGAAGGAGCTCAAAGACGGAAGAAGCGAAGGGGATATCAGCAGCGGGCGAAGCGTCAAGGGCTGCGATGTCTTACCCGGCAGGGCGGGCGGCAGGCTGCCCGTTGGGTGCGTGCCTTCATGTGGCACTTCGAAGGGCGGACTCCGGTGGTTTCGTCAGGCCACCTAGCTACCGCTGGTCGTGTCGATGTAGAGCTAGATGCTAATAGTAGTTGTGTGTGGCTAGCGAGCGTTAAATAATGTAAACTATATCCGAGTAATTGACGTAAATTATCAACGTCTATTTAAAAACGGGTACAATAATAGGAATATGCAGTGTAGAAGCTACAACTGTAGCTACTGCATCTCGCCATCACAGAGGCTCTTAATCATGTCGCCATTTAAGCGCTTTCACGACATTGCTACGGTATAAATACAACAAAATTTAGAAGCGCTTATGGAGTCAATTGTACTGAATTGATTACGCCGGTCGGATAAAATGAAAATATGCGTGTGATACGCCGACATCATAATATTTGTAAAGGGATACAAATATTTTCCGTGCCCCTCGGACCTAATACGTCCGATGTGGAGTTTAGATGACCAACCTAACCCTTGGCAGATTGATTGGCCAAGACTGACACATTATTTGGATATGATTGGTTATCCAAAGCAAATAAATATATGATTGGCCATTAAAACTGATAATACGCCTTAGTGAGGTCCGATAAGTGATGATATTCATCCATGGGAATTGTGTTTTCCACACCAGTTTTTTAGTACCGGTATACCGAAACGGTACCGGTATACACTGCTCCTGCTTGTTGCTGACCACACGTGGCGAGCTCTCTCACTTCGTATTTGGAAGAACAAGCAGCAAGCAGTCAAGAAATACCCGCCTCTCCTCGTCCCTTTTCGGATCGAGCTGATGGTCATTGCATAAGCTCTCATTAATGTATTTGCTCGTTTGACCCCCAAGGATTGTGGAAAGGTGTATTCCATACCAAAATTTATCGGACCGGATGACCTTATCGGACCTGTACCAAAACTAGGGTACGCTATTTGAAAACCCTCAAAACCAATTTATTAGTTTATGGATTAGATATTGTGGCCCACACACTAAACACTATTATTTTGCAGAAGGCGGGGAGGGAGACGGCGAGGGGCGATGACGGCGTCGGCACGTGTGACAGGAGGGTGGCGACGACGGCATGCAGCAGGAGGGTGGCGGCGGCGACAAGAATGGCGGCAGCAAGGATAGGAAGGAGCTCAAAGACGGAAGAAGCGAAGGGGATATCAGCAGCGGGCGAAGCGTCAAGGGCTGCGATGTCTTACCCGGCAGGGCGGGCGGCAGGCTGCCCGTTGGGTGCGTGCCTTCATGTGGCACTTCGAAGGGCGGACTCCGGTGGTTTCGTCAGGCCACCTAGCTACCGCTGGTCGTGTCGATGTAGAGCTAGATGCTAATAGTAGTTGTGTGTGGCTAGCGAGCGTTAAATAATGTAAACTATATCCGAGTAATTGACGTTAATTATCAACGTCTATTTAAAAACGGGTACAATAATACGAATGTGCAGTGTAGAAGCTACAACTGTAGCTACTGCATCTCGCCATCACAGAGGCTCTTAATCATGTCGCCATTTAAGCGCTTTCACGACATTGCTACGGTATAAATACAACAAAATTTAGAAGCGCTTATGGAGTCAATTGTACTGAATTGATTACGCCGGTCGGATAAAATGAAAATATGCGTGTGATACGCCGACATCATAATATTGTAAAGGGATACAAATATTTT
>NW_003303639.1:0-4617 GCF_000142945.1 Phytophthora infestans T30-4
CATTTCCAGCATATGGTTCGATTCTCCATACAAATTTACGTACTCTCCAAGTTTTCAGTCCTGTAGCTGCTAAAACGGCTTCCGTATAAAAAACAGATGTTTGGCTCGTCTTTGTACACGTCCAACATATGGTTCGATTCCCCATATAAATTTACGTACTCTTCCAAGTTTTCAGACCTGTAGCTGCTAAAACGGCTCCCGTATAAAAAACAGATGTTTGGCTCGTCTTTGTCACACGTTCAGCATATGGCTCGATTCCTCATACAAAAACACATATGAATTTCTTTTTCTGAGCTGACCAATCGCAGTAGTTGCTGAGATACGTTTAGCTGATCGCTCATTAGCTAATACGCCCGTCAATATTCGCTAGTCAGGTCACAATTGTATTCTGATTGGTTGGATAATGTTAGGCCTCTGTAGGGCTAAATTTATTTGATTTCACTATGCTTCGCGTTTGGCGCTTATTTTAGGGTTTACTAGCCCCGCCACAGCGATCATTTTTTTTGCAATGTCTTTTCAAAAACTTGTCTTTCGATTTTGTAGCTCACCGATACTTGAATCAAGTCTAAAACACTCATCATCGCCGAAAAACTCATCCTGTAGCTTAACTATGGCTAGCCCCTATGTAAAAGACTCATCATGTCGTTCTGAAAACGGAGCTACATCTCCCATACTGTTAATACAGGATGATGAGTCCGTTAACCCATCTAAGACGAAGATTTATTCTGTATTATACAGAATAAAAATACTACTAATTAAAGTATACCTCGACAACTAAAAACATTTTCTTCATACTAGCCCTTTCGCAATTGGTGTGTGATAGACCCTGACAGTTTGCACAAAAATACTACGAGGTTAGACATAAACGTGTTGGATTTGATGTTGAAACGCAATTCTATTGGCTGAGAGATGGGTATAGAATTGATTATACTGGTGAAGTTGATGTCCCGTTGAATCTGATTGGCACTAGCAAGTTTGCGCTCAAGATTCGAGCGCCAATTTGGATGGCTGCGCCACGTGCCGCACACTGCGCGACGCTCACCAAATTTTCAGCCAGTTCCCAACTACAGAGACAGAAGTAGAGAGGAACTGGCTGAAAAGTTTGGTGTGCTGTCAAACTGGTAAGTGGACCACGATGTATAGCTTTCGATTCCGTATGCTTATTACTCTACGTCGTCTTCATCACCAGAGCTATCCGCACGTTTGCGCTTCCTGAAGCGTAGGCGCTTCTTTAGGTGGGGTGGAATGAGGGTGTCGTTACCCCACGTCGTGTGCCAGATTTGGCTGCACGTGAGGTTGTTCCCGGTTTCTTCACGACGGACACGATTGCAGAGCGGTACGTACCCGTCAAAAGCTTCACAGCAAGCCTTGCAGAAATAACTCGTCTCCAGGCCTTTGGTTTTTAAAGGTGCCAGCACTGAACACACCTTGCGTCGATGCTGACGCCGCTTGCCGTGGTAAAGTTGCTCATTGTTTTCCAGCACGTGCTCGCGTGTAGGCCTTGGGACGGTCGCTAAATCCTCGGCATTCATGTTGGCTCGAAACGTGGCTGCCGTGACTCCAAGCAGCTCCATCTGAAGCCGGCGCATGTACTCAGCATGAGTGGGTACAGGTTCGTTTCTTTTTGCCATCACTAACTTGTGGATTATAAACCCATTGACTATCGCCATGTCCACGAAGGCAAGAAAGAGCTGCTTGTAGTATTTTCTGAAGACGACACACTGCTGAAGGGAGTAGCTCTGGAGACGTAGCTGGTCATGCCAGTCTACTCCGCCCATTCCCGAGTGGTAGTCGACCACTAGCTGCGGACACGGTACTTGCGTCACCGCGCCTGTGCGCTTGTCCTTCCTCCCTACGTTAGTCACGGTAGTAGCGCACCCGGTGGCAATCATGTTTACCGGCTTGCTGTCCATCCAGGAAACGGCTAGTAGCTTCGGATGTATCGTCGAGTGAGCAATTCGGTAAGTTCCGCGCGGCATCCAAGCTGGTCGTTTCTTTTGTGTAAAGCGGAGATTCTTGGGTGCTCCCAAGCGGTCGCTGCGATGTGTCCCCACAAAGTAGTAGCCCTTGTCCAACAGGGTCAGTGCCAATGCACACGAGCTGTAGAAGTTGTCGGTAACAATGAGTCGCTTGCCAGGCTGCCCGTCCAATGCCTTAGCGATGTTGCGAATGACAGCCTTTTGCGCCACTCCCTTTGCTTTCTTTCTGTCCGTCTCGGCCCCCAAGTACACTTCAACTCTGTAGCATACAGAATAACATACACAACCTCATTGGCAAGTGAGTTTATTCTGTATAATACGACATACATCAGTTCTGATGAATACAGAGTAGCCGCTCTACCTTGAGCAATAGCCCGTTTCAGCGCAACACGTCATATAGCACTTCGTGCCATACTTATGCGGTTTGTCCTTGTTGTAAATTCGGATAGGATTGAACTGACTTCTATTGGGGATCGTGCCTTCGTCGAAACTCACTTTAGCGCCCATCCGATATCACCGGCGAAACGTCGTCTCGATGGTTTGCAAGATCGGCCGCACTTTCCACGCCTTATCACCTGACGCTGGAACTGTTGTACCGCTGGCAAAGTGGAGGAACCGAGTGATCATCTTGAAGCGGTCGCGTTTCATGTACCGCCCAAACGTCCCACGAGGCACCGCACCGTCGTCGCGTGTTGACCAGTGCTTACTCAAACCATCGGTATGTCCACACAGTGTGGTGTTGGAAATCCCACGTGAACTCTAGCTACAAATGTAGTTAGGATGTTCCCACAACAATACGTCTACTAGGATAGTAAACGATCGTTCGGGCGGACCTGAAGACCCCAGTTCTGCCCTTGCACCGGGACAAACTGGACCTTGTAAACTACTTATATAGGCCAGCCAGTAAAAATAAGAACACGCTACTAGCACGAGCAAAGCTAGCAGGTGTTATGAATCCTCGTGGGTTCCAACAGCGGAAGGGTACCAGGCACGGGTAAGCCTTTTACGAGATCACCGAGTGTTCAACACTCGGCTGGAAGAAATAAAAGGGAGGCAATTCAAGCACTCCCAGTCGTGCAAATAGGCAACAATAAGCCGTCACGTAAAAACCTCCCGATAATAATCGGTCAATACACAAAGTCTCTTGGCCTTGCCGGATGAACCCTCGCTACAGAGCTTCGAGTTCACCGACAGGCATAACACACTCAAACAAGCTTGACCTGACGCTTACCTTGAAGCCGGACGTCGCTCTGTGTGCTTGAGTGGAAATTCTGTTCTGTATTTAAGCTTACCCTTCGGGTCTATTCCTAATAAGAAGTCCTAATCAAGTATATCAATATCAAGTGAACAATGATCCGTTATGGATCTTCTTGCATGCCAAGCGTCGTCTGCACCGTCGCATGAGCATCTTTAACAGTCCGCGCCCTGTCCCAGACGGTGAACGTGTCTTCCAAAGGTCGCTGAGTCTTCCGCGAACTCATCCCAACCGCCACTGAGGGTTCGTACCGTAGATGGTCCGCTGAATGCGAATCCGGCCAGTCCATTATTAATAATAAGGACAGCCTGGATTCAGTGACATAGGGCCGTATCCGATACTTGTTGAAAACTCGGGAGTGATCCCTTGCACCTTGGCGTCTCCGTACATCACCTGACCGACTTGTCATAACTATTTGTATATATATGCGACATACTAACAGGTGTGAAGTGTGGAGAGAATACTGGACATAAGGATGAAGATGTATCTGGAGAGGAGAACAAACTGGTAGACGTGAACAAAAAGGAGGAAGAGGAAAATACCGGTGCGTTCATTGGATCTATTCTGTGACGGTAACAACAGCGAAAAATGCTAACGCCCCTGACAAATTGGACACGGAGCAGAAGAAGCAAGGATTTGTCAACGATGTCGTCGTCACTATTGATCCAAAGATCTGGAAATTCAGCGGGTGAGTCCACACCGACGTCACGGTTGCTTTATAGGGTTGCTGTAACCCGTAAGGTTGCTGAATGGTCGCTGTATGAAATATGAATGCTGCAGGGTTGCTTTAACATGGTACACTAACGTTGTGTTTATTTTTTTATGCAGTGAATACGTGGGTGCCTTGACGACATTCTACGAGGTTAAGGCCAAGTGTAGATCTTGGATTGAAGACAGGAAATGGCTCGAACAAGACTGGAGACGCGTCGGGTCTGGATTGGAGCTTTTCGCTGTTGAAACGAAGACTGCAGGTCTATCAGATGCCGCTTCCCGGAGTCGGCACCAAGTTCTAGCCAATGAGGCTATTTCAAAGTTTACATCAAGTAAATTGCGCACTCAATTTGTGACAAGGTCCAGTTCAGTTTTTGTTGGCTTCGAAAACATTGTGGGAAATCTCTGTCGAGGCTGGTTGAACGACAGTGCACTTGATTTTTGTCTGGAAGCTATTGTCGAATCAAACGGACAGTCACTATTGCTGTCGACCCTAGTGGTGGATTTTGGTTGTACCAAAATACCCAAGACATCTATCCAAGATACAAGGTTCATTGTCCATCCAGTGAATTTAAATGCAAGTCACTGGGGTCTGATTATGGTCCTAATCGACCATGACGATGCAGACAACAGAACACGTGTACGACCAATGATGTATGAGCCTCTTATACG